>NW_017207073.1:0-4586 GCF_001704415.2 Capra hircus | reverse complement strand
ATGTCAGCACTGGGAGAGGAATCCTCAGTTTCTGGCACCGACTTCACACAAGTCTTAGGCACGCGCATCGAAGGGAGAGGAATCCCGAGAGGCCCCCGAGCAACTCGCATGGGGACTGGCCTTTCCTGAGGCCACCAGAGCGGGTCCCTGAGGTCCCGCGTCGTAAGTCGAAAAGCACCTGCCCCAACTAGAGAAAATCCAGGAGGTTCTCCCCTCCAGGGCGAGATGAGGACCATTTCCGCTGAGGCTTCTCGAGGCTAATCACACCTAACCTCTGGAACTTACAAAGGGTCCTTCACACCCTTGCTCCAACTCAAGAAGTTCCCCGACTTACCCGGCTCCACTAGAAAGGAAGCACGATAATCCCGCCCACATCCAGAGGAGACCCGTTTCTGCCTCCAAGCTCGAGAGGAGGATCCTTTCCCTGCGTCGGTCGGAAAGAATTCCCGCGCGTTCCGTCGCATCTCAAGAGGAGGCGTTCTCCACAAGAAAGGCTAGAGGAACTCCAGGGTCTTGCCGCCATTCCCAGAGTCCCCCAGATGTCTCAGTCCATTCCAGGGAAATCTGTTTTCCCTGCACTGCCTCGACTTTCAAGCCGAGGATCGACTCACTCCACGGTGGCACTTGGAACAGAGCTGTGGGAAAGCCTCGTGGGAAGCCTCGAGGGAAAGCCACAGATCCCTTGATCCACGCGAAGGAAAGCGTGACACTGCTGCTACAGCTCGGGAGGAAAGCGAACGTGCACGCCCCCACTCGAGACGAGGACTGACTCCCCTGGGGAGACTCCAGAAGTACCTCAAGGTCCATGTCAGCACTGGAGAGGAACCCTCAGGTTCTGACACCAACTCCACACATGGTCTTACGCCCCGGCATCGACGGGAGAGGAATCCGAGAGGCCCTGAGCAACTCGCATGGGGATTGGCCTTTCCTGAGGCCACCAGAGCAGGTCCCTGAGGTCCCCGTCGTAAGTCGAGAGCACCTGCCCCAACTCGAGAAAATCCAGGAGGTTCTCCCCTCCAGGCGAGATGAGGCCCATTTCCACTGAGGCGTCTCGAGGCTAATCACACCTAACATCTGGAACTTCCAAAGGGTCCTTCACACCCTTGCTGCAACTCAAGAAGTTCCCCGACATACCCGTCTCCACTCGAGAGGAAGCACGAGAGTCCCACCCGCATCCAGAGGAGCCCCGTTTCCGCCTCCTAGTTCGAGAGGAGGGATCCTTTCCCTGCGTGGTGGGGAAAGAATTCCCCGCGTTCCCGTCGCATCTCAAGAGGAGGCGCTCTCCACAGGAAAGGCGAGAGGAACTCCAGGGTCGGCCACCATTCCCAGAGTCCCCCAGATGTCTCAGTCCATTCCAGGAAACCTGTTTTCCCTGCACTGCCTCGACTTTCAAGCCGAGGATTGACTCACACCACGGTGGCACGTGGACAGCCCTGTGGGAAAGCCTCGTGGAAAAGGGGAAAGCCTCGAGGGAAAGCCACATATAACTTGATGCATCGAAGGGAAGCATGACACTGCTATTACAGCTCGGGAGGAAAGCGCACGTACATGCCACCACTAGAGACGAGGACTGACTCACCTGGGGAGACTCCAGAAATTCCCCAAGATCCATGTCAGCACTGGAGAGGAATCCTCAGGTTCTGGCCACCGACTCCACACAAGGTCTTAGGCCCCGGCATCGACGGGAGAGGAATCCCGAGAGGCCCCGAGCAACTCGCATGGGACTGGCCTTTCCTGAGGCCGCCAGAGAGGGTCCCTGAGGTCCCCGTCGTAAGAGGAGAGCACCTGCCGCAACTCGAGAAAATCCAGGAGTTTCTCCCCTCCAGGCGAGATGAGGCCCATTTCCGCTGAGGCCTCTCGAGGCTAATCACATCTAACATCGGGAACTTCCAAAAGGGTCCTTCACACCCTTACTGCAACTGAAGAAGTTCCCCGACATACCCGTCTCACTCGAGAGGAAGCACGAGAGTTCTCGCCCCACATCCTGGGATCCCCGTTTCCGCCTCATAGTTGGAGAGGAGGGATCCTTTACTTTGCGTGGCGGGAAAGAATTCCCCGCGTTCCCGTCGCATCTCAGGTGGAGTCGATCTGCACAGGAAAGGCGAGAGGAACTCCAGGGTCGTGCCACCATTCCAGAGTCCCCCAGATGTCTCAGTCCATTCCAGGGAAACCTGTTTTCCCTGCCACTGCCTCCACTCTCAAGCGAGGATTGACTCACACCACGGTGGCACGTGGACAGCCCTGTGGGAAAGCCTCGTGGGAAAGCCTCCTGGGAAAGCCTCGAGGAAAAGCCACAGATCACTTGATCCCCGCGAAGGGAAGCGCGACACTGCTGCTACAGCTGGGGGGAAAGCGCACGTTTATGCCCCCACTAGAGACGAGGACTGCCTCCCCTGGGGGAGACTCCAGAAGTTCCTCAAGATCCATGTCAGCACTGGAGAGGAATCCTCAGGTACGGCATCGACTCCACACAATGTCTTTGGCCCCGGCCATCGAAGGAGAGGAATCCCGAGAGGCCCCGGAGCAACTCACATGGGGACTGGCCTTTCTTGAGGCCACCAGAGCGGGTCCCTGAGGTCCCTGTCGTAAGTCGAGAGCACCTGCCGCAACTCGAGAAAATGCAGGAGGTTCTACCCTAGAGGCGAGATCAGGCCCATTTCCGCTGAGGGGTCTGGAGTCTAATCACATCTAACATCTGGAACTTCCAAAGGGTCCTTCACACCCTTGCTGCAACTCAAGAAGTTCCCCGACATACCCGTCTCCACTCGAGAGGAAGCATGAGAGTCCCGCGCCACATCCAGAGGAGACCCGTTTACGCCTCCTAGCTCCAGAGGGGGGGATACTTTCCCTGCTGGTGGGGAAAGAATTCCCCGCGCGTCCCCGTCGCATCTCAAGAGGAGGCGCTCTCCACAGGAAAGGCAAGAGGAACTCCAGGGTCGTGCCACCATTCCCACAGTCCCCCAGATGTCTCAGTCCATTCCAGGGAAAGCTGTTTTCCCTGCACTGCCTCGACTTTCAAGCCGAGGATCGACTCACACCACGGTGGCACGTGGGACAGCCCTGTGGGTAAGCCTCGTGGAAAAGCCACAGATCCCTTTATCCACGCGAAGGGAAGCGTGACACTGCTGCTACTGCTCTGGAGGAAAGCGCTCGTGCATGACCGCAATCGAGACGAGGACTGACTCCTCTGGGGAGACTCCAGAAGTACCCCAAGATCCATGTAAGCACTGGAGAGGAATCCTCAGGTTCCGGAACCGACTCCTCACAAGGTCTTAGGCCCCGGCATTGACGGGAAAGGAATCCCGAGAGGCCCGCGAGCAACTCGCATGGGGACTGGCCTTTCCTGAGCCACCAGAGCGGGACTCTGAGGTCCCCGTCGTAAGTCGAGAGCACCGGCCGCAATCGAGAAAATCCAGGAGGTTCTGCTCTCCACGCGAGATGAGTCCCATTTCCCCTGAGGCGTCTCGAGGCTAATCACATCTAACATCGGGAAATTCCAAAGGGTCCTTGACACCCTTGCTGCAACTCAAGAAGATCCCCGACATACCCCGTCTCCACTGGAGAGGAAGCACGAGAGTCCGCCCACATCCAGAGTAGCCCCGTTTCCGCCTCATAGCTATAGAGGAGGGATCCTTTCCCTGCGTGGTGGTGAAAGAATTCCCCGCGTTCCCGTCGAATCACAAGTGGAGGCGCTCTCGACAGGAAAGGCGAGAGGAACTCCAGGGTCGTGCCACCATTCCCAGAGTCCCCCCAGATGTCTCAGTCCATTCCAGGGAAACCTGTTTTCCCTGCACTGCCCTCGACTTTCAAGCCGAGGATCGAGACACACCACGGTGGCACGTGGGACAGCCCTGTGGGAAAGCCTCGTGGGAAAGCCTCCTTGGAAAGCCTCGAGGAAAAGCCACAGATCACTTGATCCACGCGAAGGGAAGCGCGATACTGCTGCTACAGCTCGCGAGGAAAGCGCACTTTCATGCCCCCACTCGAGACGAGGACTGACTCCCCTGGGGAGACTCCAGAAGTACCCCAAGATCCATGTCAGCACTGGAGAGGAATTCTCAGGTTCCGGCACCGACTCCACTCGAGGTCTTAGGCCCCCGCATCGACGGAGAGGAACCCCGATCGGCTCCCCGAGCAACTCGCATGGGGACTGGCCTTTCCCGAGGCCACCAGAGCGGGTCCCTGAGGTTCCCGTCGTAAGTTGAGAGCACCTGCCGCCACTCGAGAAAATCCAGGAGGCTCTCCCCTCCAGGCGAGATGAGGCCCATTTCCGCTTAGGCGTCTTTTAGGCTAATCACATCTAACCTCTGGAACTTCCAAAGCGGTCCTTCATACCCTTGCTGCACTCAAGAAGTTCCCTGACATACCCGTCTCCACTTGAGAGGAAGCACCGAGAGTCCCGCCCACATCCAGAGGAGCCCCGTTTCTGCTTCCTAGCTCGAGAGGAAGGATCCTTTCCCTCCCTGGTCGGGGAAAGAATTCCGGTGTTCCCGTCGCATCTCAAGGAGTTGGCTCTCCACAGGAAAGGCGAGAGGAACTCCAGGTCGTGCACCATTCCCAGAGACCCCCGATGTCTCAGTCCATTC
>NW_017207072.1:0-18248 GCF_001704415.2 Capra hircus | reverse complement strand
CTCCTGGATTTTCTCGAGTTGAGGCAGGTGTTCTCGACTTACGACCGGGGACCTCAGGACCCGCTCTGGTGGCCTCAGGAAAGGCCAGTCCCCATGCGAGTTGCTCGGGGCCTCTCGGGATTCCTCTCCCGTCGATGCCGGGCCTAAGACCTTGTGTGGAGTCGGTGCCGGAACCTGAGGATTCCTCTCCAGTGCTGACATGGATCTTGGGTACTTCTGGAGTCTCCCAGGGGAGTCAGTCCTCGTCTCGAGTGGGGGCATGCACGTGCGCTTTCCTCCGAGCTGCAGCAGTGTCACGCTTCCCCTTCGCGTGGATCAAGGGATCTGTTTCCTTTCCGAGCTTTCCCAGAGGCTTTCCCACAGGGCTGTCCCACGTGCCACCGTGTGTGAGTCGATCCTCGGCTTGAAAGTCGAGGCAGTGCAGGGAAAACAGGTTTCCCTGGAATGGACTGAGACATCTGGGGGACTCTGGAATGGTGGCACGACCCTGGAGTTCCTCTCGCCTTTCCTGTGGAGAGCGCCTCCTCTTGAGATGCGACGGAACGCCGGGAATTCTTTCCCGACCACGCAGGGAAAGGATCCCTCCTCTCGAGCTAGGAGGCGGAAACGGGCTCCTCTGGATGTGGGCGGGACTCTCGTGCTTCCTCTCGAGTGGAGACGGGTATGTCGGGGAACTTCTTGAGTTGCAGCAAGGGTGTGAAGGACCCTTTGGAAGTTCCAGAGGTTAGGTGTGATTAGCCTCGAGACGCCTCAGCGGAAATGGGCCTCATCTCGCCTGGAGGGGAGAACCTCCTGGATTTTCTCGAGTTGCGGCAGGTGCTCTCGACTTACGACGGGGACCTCAGGGACCCGCTCTGGTGGCCTCAGGAAAGGCCAGTCCCCATGCGAGTTGCTCGGGGGCCTCTCGGGATTCCTCTCCCGTCGATGCCGGGGCCTAAGACCTTGTGTGGAGTGTGCCGGAACCTGAGGATTTCTCTCCTGACATGGATCTTGGGGTACTTCTGGAGTCTCCCCAGGGAGTCAGTCCTCGTCTCGAGTGGGGGGCATGCACGTGCGCTTTCCTCCCGAGCTGTAGCAGCAGTGTCACGCTTCCCTTCGCGTGGATCAAGGGATCTGTGGCTTTCCCCCTTTCCCACGAGGCTTTCCCACAGGGCTGTCCACCTGCACCGTGGTGTGAGTCGATCCTCGGCTTGAAAGTCGAGGCAGTGCAGGGAAAACAGGTTTCCCTGGAATGGACTGAGACATCTGGGGATCCATGTCAGCACTCGGAGAGGAATCCTCAGGTTCCGGCCCGACTCCACACAAGGTCTTAGGCCCTGGCATCGACGGGAGAGAAATCCGAGAGAGAGCAACTCGCATGGGGACTGGCCTTTCTGAGGCACCAGAGCACGTCCCTGAGGTCCCTTGGTAACTCGAAGCACCTGCCACAACTCGAGAAAATCCAGGAGGTTCTCCCCTTCAGGCGAGATAAGGCCCATTTCCGCTGAGGCGTCTCAAGGCTAATCACACCTAACCTCTGGAACTTCCAAAGGGTCCTTCACACCCTTGCTGCAACTCAAGAAGTTCCCCGACATACCCGTCTCCACTCGAGAGGAAGCACGAGAGTCCCGCCCACATCCAGAGGAGCCGTTTCCGCCTAGCTCGAGACGAGGGATCCTTTCCTGCGTCGTCGGAAAGAATTCCCGGCGTTCCCGTCGCATCTCAAGAGGAGGCGCTCTCCAACAGGAAAGGCGAGAGAAACTCCAGGTCGTGCCACCATTTCCCCAGATGTCTCAGTCCATTCCAGGGAAACCTTTTTTCCCTGCACTGCCTCGACTTTCAAGCCGAGGATCGACTCACACCACTGTGGCAGGTGGGACAGCCCTGTGGGAAAGCCTCGTGGGAAACCTCGTGGGAAAGCCTCAGATCCCTTGATCCACGCGAAGGGAACAGTGACACTGCTGCTGCAGCTCGGGAAAGCGCACGTGCATGCCCCCACTCGAGACGAGGACTGACTTCCCTGGGAGACTCCAGAAGAACCCAAGATCCATGTCATCCAGGAGCCTCAGGTTCCCGGCACTCCACAAAAGGTCTTAGGCCCCGCATCGTGGGAGAGGAATCCGAGAGGCCCCGAGCAACTCGCATGGGACTGGCCTTTCCTGAGGCCACCAGAGCGGGTCCTGAGGTCCCCGTCGTAAGTCGAGAGCACCTGCCGCAACTCGAGAAAATCCAGGAGGTTCTCCCCTCCAGGCGAGATGAGGCCCATTTCCGCTGAGGCGTCTCGAGGCTAATCACACCTAACTCTGGAACTTCCAAAGGGTCCTTCACACCCTTGCTGCAACTCAAGAAGTTCCCCGACATACCCGTCTCCACTCGAGAGGAAGCACGAGAGTCCCGCCACATCCAGAGGAGCCCCGTTTCCGCCTCCTAGCTCGAGAGGAGGGATCCTTTCCCTGCGTGGTCGGGAAAGAATTCCCGGCATTCCGTCGCATCTCAAGAGGAGGCGCTCTCCACAGGAAAGGCGAGAGGAACTCCAGGTCGTGCCACCATTCCCAGAGTCCCCCCAGATGTCTCAGTCCATTCCAGGGAAACCTGTTTTCCCTGCACTGCCTCGACTTTCAAGCGAGGATCGACTCACACCACGGTGGCACGTGGACAGCCCTGTGGGAAAGCCTCCTGGGAAAGCCTCAGGGAAAGCCACAGATCCCTTGATCCACGCGAAGGGAAGCGTGACACTGCTGCTACAGCCGGAGGAAAGCGCACGTGCATGCCCCACTCGAGACGAGGACTGACTCCCCTGGGGAGACTCCAGAAGTACCCAAGATCCATGTCAGCACTGGAGAGGAATCCTCAGGTTCCGGCACCGACTCCACACAAGGTCTTAGGCCCCGGCATCGACGGGAGAGGAATCCCGAGAGGCCCCGAGCAACTCGCATGGGGACTGGCCTTTCCTGAGGCCACAGAGCGGGTCCCTGAGGTCCCCGTCGTAAGTCGAGAGCACCTGCCGCAACTCGAGAAAATCCAGGAGGTTCTCCCTCCAGGCGAGATGAGGCCCATTTCCGCTGAGGCGTCTCGAGGCTAATCACACCTAACCTCTGGAACTTCCAAAGGGTCCTTCACACCCTTGCTGCAACTCAAGAAGTTCCCGACATACCCGTCTCCACTCGAGAGGAAGCACGAGAGTCCCGCCCACATCCAGAGGAGCCCGTTTCCATAGCTCGAGAGGAGGGATCCTTTCCTGCTTCGTCTGGAAAGAATTCCCGGCTTTCCGTCCATCTCAAGAGGAGGCGCTCTCACAGAAAGGCGAGAGAACTCAGGTCGTGCCACCATTCCAGTCCCCCAGATGTCTCAGTCCATTCCAGGGACCTGTTTCCCTGCACTGCTCGACTTCAAGCGAGGATCGACTCACACCACGGTGGCACGTGGGAGAGCCCTGTGGGAAAGCCTCGTGGGAAAGCCTCGAGGGAAAGCACAGATCCCTTGATCCACGCGAAGGGAAGCGTGACACTGCTGCTACAGCACGGGAGGAAAGCGCACGTGCATGCCCCACTCGAGACGAGGACTGACTCCCCTGGGAGACTCCAGAAGTACCCCAAGATGCATGTCAGCCCTGGAGAGGAATCCTCAGGTTCCGGCCCCGACTCCACACAAGGTCTTAGGCCCTGGCATCGACGGGAGAGGAATAGCGACAGGTCCTCTAGCAACTCGCACGGGGACTGGCCTTTCCTGAGGTCACCAGAGCGGGTCCATGAGGTCCCGTCGTAAGTCGAGAGCACCTGCCGCAACTCGGTAAAATCCAGGAGGTTCTCCCCTCCAGGCGAGATGAGGCCCGTTTCCACTCAGGTGTCTCGAGGCTAATCACACGTGACTTCTGGAACTTCCAAAGAGTCTTTCACAGTCATGCTGCAACTCAAGAAGTTCCCCGACATACCCGTCTCACTCAAGAGGAAGCGAGGGTCCCGGCCCAATCCAGAGGAGCTCCGTTTCCAGCTCGTAGCTCGAGAGGAGGGATCCTTTCCCTGCTTGGTCGGGAAAGAATTCCCGGCATTCCCATCGCATCTCAAGAGGAGGCGCTCTCCAAAGGAAAGGGGAGAGGAACTGCAGGGTCGTGCCACCATTCCAAGACTCCCCAAGATGTCTCAGTCCATTCCACAGGAACCTGTTTTCCCTGCACTGCCTCGGCTTTGACGCCGAGGATCGACTCACACCACCGTGACACATGGGATAGCCCTGTGGGAAAGCCTCGTGGGAAAGACTCGAGGGAAAGCCACAGATTGCCTTGGTCCACGCAAGGGGAAGCGTGACACTGCTGCTACAGCATGGGAGGAAAGGGCACGCTCATGCCCCGACTCGAGACGAGGCCTGACTCCCTTGTGGAGACTCCAGAAGTACCCCAAAATCCATGTCAGCACTGAAGAGGGAATCCTCAGGTTCCGGCCCCGACTCCACACAAGGTCTTAGGCCCTGGCATCGACGGGAGAGGAATAGCGACAGGACTTCTAGCAAACTTGCATGGGGACTTGGCCTTTCCTGAGGTCACCAGAGCGGGTCCATGAGGTCCCGTCCTAAGTCGAGAGCACCTGCCGCAACTCGGTAAAATCCAGAGGTTCTCCCCTGCAGGCGAGATGAGGCCCATTTCCTCTGAGGTGTCTCGAGGCTAATCACACGTGAACTCTGGAACTTCCAAAGAGTCTTTCACAGTCATGCTGCAACTCAAGAAGTTCCCCGACATACCCGTCTCCACTCAAGAGGAAGCACGAGGGTCCCGGCCACATCCAGAGGAGCTCCGTTTCCAGCTCGTAGCTCGAGAGGAGGGATCCTTTCCCTGCTTGGTCGGGAAAGAATTCCCGGCATTCCCATCGCATCTCAAGAGGAGGCGCTCTCCAAAGGAAAGGGGAGAGGAACTGCAGGGTCGTGCCACCATTCCAAGACTCCCCAAGATGTCTCAGTCCATTCCACAGGAACCTGTTTTCCCTGCACTGCCTCGGCTTTGACGCCGGAGGATCGACTCACACCACCGTGACACATGGGATAGCCCTGTGGGAAAGCCTCGTGGAAAGACTCGAGGGAAAGCCACAGATGCCTTGGTCCACGCAAGGGGAAGCGTGACACTGCTGCTACAGCATGGGAGGAAAGGGCACGCTCATGCCCCGACTCGAGACGAGGCCTGACTCCCTTGTGGAGACTCCAGAAGTACCCCAAAATCCATGTCAGCACTGAAGAGGAATCCTCAGGTTCCGGCCCCGACTCCACACAAGGTCTTAGGCCCTGGCATCGACGGGGAGAGGAATAGCGACAGGACTTCTAGCAACTTGCATGGGGACTGGCCTTTCCTGAGGTCACCAGAGCGGGTCCATGAGGTCCCCGTCCTAAGTCGAGAGCACCTGCCGCAACTCGGTAAAATCCAGAGGTTCTCCCCTGCAGGCGAGATGAGGCCCATTTCCTCTGAGGTGTCTCGAGGCTAATCACACGTGAACTCTGGAACTTCCAAAGAGTCTTTCACAGTCATGCTGCAACTCAAGAAGTTCCCCGACATACCCGTCTCCACTCAAGAGGAAGCACGAGGGTCCCGGCCACATCCAGAGGAGCTCCGTTTCCGACTCGTAGCTCGAGATGAGGGATCCTTTCCATGCTTGGTCGGGAAAGAATTCCCGGCATTTTCCATCGCATCTCAAGAGGAGGCGCTCTCCAAAGGAAAGGGGAGAGGAACTGCAGGGTCGTGCCACCATTCCAAGACTCCCCCAGATGTCTCAGTTCATTCCAGGGAAACCTGTTTTTCCCTGCACTGCCTCGACTTTCAAACCGAGGATCGACTCACACCACGGTGGCACGTGGGACAGCCCTGTGGGAATGCCACGTGGGAATGCCTCGTGGGAAATCCTCGAGGGAAAGCCACAAATCCCTTGATCCAAGCGAAGGGAAGCATGACACTGCTGCTACAGCTACGGAGTTAAGCGCACGTGCATGCCCCCACTCAAGACGAGGACTAACTCCCCTGGGGAGACTCCAGAAGTACCCCAAGGTCCATGTCAGCACTGGAGAGGTATCCTCAGGTTCCGGCACCGACTCCACGCAAGGTTTTAGGCCCCGGCATCGACGGGAGAGGAATCCTGAGAGGCCCCGAGCAACTCCCATGGGGACTGGCCTTTCCTGAGGCCACCAGAGCGGGTCCCTGAGGTCCCCGTCGTAAGTCGAGAGCACCTGCCGCAACTCGAGAAAACCCAGGAGGTTCTCCCCCCAGGCGATATGAGGCCCGTTTCCGCTGAGGCGTCTCGAGCCTATTCACACCTAAACTTTGGAACTTCCAAAGGGTCCTTCACACCCTTGCTGCAACTCAAGAATTTCGCCGACATACCCGTCTCCACTCGAGAGGAAGCACGAGAGTCCCGGCCACATCCAGAGAAGCCCCGATTCCGCCTCCTATGTCGAAAGGATGGATCCTTTCCCTGCGTGTTCGGGAAAGAATTCCCGCTGTTCCCGTCGCATCTCAAGAGGAGGCGCTCTCCACAGGTAAGGCGAGAGGAACTCCAGGGTCGTGTCACCATTGCCAGAGTCCCCCAGATGTCTCAGTCCATTCCAGGGAAACCTGTTTTCCCTGCACTGCCTCGACTTTCAAGCCAAGGATCCACTTACACCACGGTGGCAGGAGGGACAGCCCTGTGGGAAAGCCTCGTGGGAAAGCCTCATGGGAAAGCCTCGAGGGAAAGGCACAGATCTCTTGATCCACGCGAAAGGAAGCGTGACACTGCTGCTACAGCTCGGGAGGAAAGCGCACGTGCATGCCCCCATTCGAGACGAGGACTGACTCCCCTGGGGAGACTCCAGAAGTCCCCCAAGATCCATGTCAGCACCAAAGAGGAATCCTCAGGTTCCGGCACCGACTCCACACAAGGTCTTAGGCCCCGGAATCGACGGGAGAGGAATCCCGAGAGGCCCTCAAGCAACTCGCATGGGGACTGGCCTTTCCTGAGGCCAACAGAGCGGGTCCCTGAGGTCCCCATCCTAAGTCGAGAGCACCTGCCGCAACTCGAGAATATCCAGGAGGTTCTCCCTTCCAGGCGAGATGAGGCCCATTTCCGCTGAGGCATCTCGAGGGTAATCACACCTAACCTCAGGAACTTCCAAAGGGCCCTTCACACCCTTGCTGCAACTCAAGAAGTTCTCCAACATACCCGTCTCCACTCGAGAGGAAGCACGAGAGTCCCGGCCACATCCAGAGGAGACCCGTTTCTGCCTCCTAGCTCGAGAGGAGGGATCCTTTTCCTGCGTGGTCGGGAAAGAATTCCCGGCGTTCCCGACGCATCTCAAGAGGAGGCGCTCTCCACAGGAAAGGCGAGAGGAACTCCAGGGTCGTGCCGCCATTCCCAGAGTCCCACCAGATGTCTCAGTCCATTCCAGGGAAACCTGTTTTCCCTGCACTGCCTCGACTTTCAAGCCGAGGATCCACTCACACCACGGTGGCACGTGGGACAGCCTGTGGGAAAGCTTCGTTGCAAACCCTCATGGGAAAGCCTCGAGGGAAAGCCACAGATCCCTTGATCCACGCCAAGGGAAGCGTGACGCTGCTGCTACAGCTCGGGTGGAAAGTGAACGTGCTGCCCCCACTCGAGACGAGGACTGACTCCCCTGGGGAGACTACAGAAGTACCCCAAGGTCCATGTCAGCACTGGAGATGAATCCTCAGGTTCCGGCTCCGTCTCCACACAAGGTCTTAGGCTCCGGCATCGACGGGAGAGGAATCCCGAGAAGCCCCCGAGCAACTCGCATGGGGACTGGCTTTTCCTGAGGCCACCAGAGCGGGTCCTTGAGGTCCCCGTCGTAAGTCGAGAGCACCTGCCCGAACTCGAGAATCTCCAGGAGGTTCTCCCCTCCATGCGAGATGAGGCCCTTTTCCACTGAGGCGTCTTGAGGCTAATCACACCTAGCCTCTGGAACTTCCAAAGGGTCGTTCTCACCCTTGCTGCAACTCATGAAGTTCCCTGACATACCCGTCTCCACTGGAAGGAAGCACGAGACTCCCGGCCACATCCAGAGGAGCCCCGTATGCGCCTCATGGCGCGAGAGGAGGGATCCTTTTTCTGCGTGTTCGGGAAGGAATTCCAGCCTTTACCGGCGCATCTCAAGAGGAGGCGCTCTCCACAGGTATGGCGAGTGGAACTCCAGTTTCGTGCCACCCATTCCCAGAGTCCCCCAGATGTTTCAGTCCATTCCTAGGGAAACCTGTTTTCCCTGCACTGCCTTGACTTTCAAGCTGACGATCAACTCACACCTCGGTGGCACGAGGGACAGCCTGTGGGAAAGCCTCGTGGGAAAGCCTCGTGGGAAAGCCACGTGGGAAAGCCTCGAGGGAAAGCCACAGATCCCTTGATCCAAGAGAAGGGAATAGCGAAACTGCTGCTACAGCTCGGGAGGAAAGCGCACGAGCATGCCCCCAACTCGAGACGAGGACTGACTCCCCTGGGGAGACTCCAGAAGTACCCCAAGATCCATGTCAGCACTGGAGAGAAATCCTCAGTTTCCTGAAAGCGACTCCACACAAGGTCTTAGGCCCTGGCATCAGCTGGAGAGGAATCCGAGAGGCCCCGAGCAACTCGCATGGGGACTGGCGTTTCCTGAGTCGACCAGAGCGGGTCCCGGAGGTCCCCGTCGTAACTCGAGAGCACCTGCCGCAACTCGAGAAAATCCAGGAGGTTCTCCCCTCCAGGCGAGATGAGGCCCATTTCCGCTGAGGCGTCTCGAGCTAATCACACCTAACTCTGGAACTTCCAAAGGTTACTTCACACCCTTGCTGCAACTCAAGAAGTTCCCCGACATACCCATCTCCACTCGAGAGGAAGCACGAGAGTCTCCGCCCACATCCAGAGGAAGCCTCCGTTTCCGGCCTCCTAGCTCGAGAGAGGGGATCCTTTCCCTGCATGGTCGGGAAAGAATTCCCGGCAGTTCCCCGTCGCATCTCAAGAGGAGGCGCTCTCCACAGGAAGGCGAGAGGTAATCCAGGGTCGTGCCACCATTCCCAGAGTCCCCCAGATGTCTCAGTCCATTCCAGGGAAACCTGTTTTCCCTGCACTGCCTCGACTTTCAAGCCGAGGATCGATTCTCACACCAACGGTGGCACGTGGACAGTCCCTGTGGGAAACGCCTCGTGGGAAAGCCTGGTGGGCAAGCCCTCCTCGAGGGAAAGCCACAGATCCCTTGATCCACGCCGAAGGGAAGCGGTGAACACTGCTGCTACAGCTCGAGAGGAAAAGCGCACTGTGCATGCCCCCACTCGAGACGAGGACTGACTCCCCTGCTGGAGGAACTCCAGAAGTACCCCAAATCCATGTCAGCACTGCGAGAGGAATCCTCAAGGTTCCGGCACCGACTCCACACAAGGTCTTAGGCCCCGGCATCGATCGGGAGAGGAATCCGAGAGGCCCCCGAGCAACTCGCATGGGGACTGGCCTTTCCTGAGGCCAACCAGAGTGGGTCCCTGAGGTCCCGTCGTAAGTCGAGAGCAACCTGCCGCAACTCGAGAAATCCAGGAGGTTCTCTGCTCCCAGGCGAGATGAGGCCCATTTCCGCTGAGGCGTCTCGAGGCTAATCACACCTAACCTCTGGAACTTGCAAAGGGTCCTTCACAACCTTGCTGCAACTCAAGAAGTTCCCCGACATACCCCGTCTCCACTCGAGAGGAACACGAGAGTCCCGCCCACATCCAGAGGAAGCCCCGTTTTCCGCCTCCTAGCTCAAGAGGAGGGATCCTTTCCCTGCGTGTTCGGGAAAGAATTCCCGGCGTTCCTGTCGCATCTCAAGAGGAGGCGCTCTCCACAGGAAAGGCGAGAGGAACTCCAGGGTCGTGCCACCATTCCCAGAGTCCCCCAGATGTCTCAGTCCATTCCAGGGAAACCTGTTTTTCCCTGCACTGCCTCGACTTTCAAGCCGAGGATCGACTCACACCACGTGGACACGTGTGGAAAGCCCTGCTGGGAAAGGCCTCATGGGAATGTGGGAAGCCTCGAGGGAAAGACCACAGATCCCTTGATCCACGCGAAGGGAAGCGTGACACTCGCTGCTACAGCTCGGGAGGAAAGCGCACGATGCCATGCCCCCACTCGAGACGAGGACTGTCTCCCCTGGGGAGACTCCAGAAGTACCCCAAGATCCATGTCAGCACTGGAGAGGAATCCTCAGGTTCCGGCACCGACTCAACACAAGGGTCTTAGGCACCGGCATCGACGGAAGGAGGAATCCGATGAGGCCCCCGAGCAACTCGCATGGGGGACTGGCCTTTCCTGAGGCGCACCAGAGCGGGTCCCTGAGGTCCCCGTCGTAAGCTCGAGAGCACCCTGCCGCAACTACGAGAAAATCCAGGAGGATTCTCCCCTCCAGGCCGAGATGAGACCCATTTCCGCTGAGGCGTCTCGAGGCTAATCACGACCTAACCTCTGGAACTTCCAAAGGGTCCTTCACACCCTTGCTGCAACTCAAGAAGTTCCCCGACATACCCGTCTCCACTCGAGAGGAAGCACGAGAGTCCTCGCCCACATCCAGAGGAGCCCCGTTTCCGCCTCCTAGCTCGAGAGGAGGGATCCTTTCCCTGCGTGGTCGGAAAGAATTCCCGGCTTCCGTCGCATCTCAAGAGGAGGCGCTCTCCACAGGAAAGGCGAGAGGAAGCTCCAGGGTCGTGCACCATTCCCAGAGTCCCCAGATGTCTCAGTCCATTCCAGGGAACCTGTTTTCCCTGCACTGCCTCGACTTTCAAGCCGAGGATCACTCACACCACGGTGGCACGTGGGACAGCCCTGTGGGAAAGCTTCGGCGAAAGCCTCGTGGAAAGCCTCGAGGGAAGCCACAGATCCCTTGATCACGCGAAGGAAGCGTGAACTGCTGCTAAGCTCGGGAGGAAAGCGCATGTGCATGCCCCACTCGAGACGAGACTGACTCCCTGGGGAGACTCCAGAAGCACCCCAAGATCCATGTCAGCACTGGAGAGGAATCCTCAGGTTCCGGCACCGACTCCACACAAGGTCTTAGGCCCGCATCGACGGGAGAGGAATCCCGAGAGGCCCGGCAACTTGCATTGGGACTGGCTTTCTGAGGCACCAGAGCGGGTCCCTGAGGTCCCCATCGTAAGTCGAGAGCACCTGCCGCAACTCGAGAAAATCCAGGAGGTTCTCCTCTCCAGGCGAGATGAGGACCATTTCCGCTGAGGCGTCTCGAGGCTAAACACATCTAACATCTGGAACTTCCAAAGGGTCCTTCACACCCTTGCTGCAACCCAAGAAGTTCCCCGACATAACCGTCTACACTCGAGAGGAAGCACGAGAGTCCCGCCCACATCCACAGCAGCCCGGTTTCGGCCCCATGCTCGAGAGGAGGGATCCTTTCCCTCCGTGGTCGGGAAAGAATTCCCGGCGTTCCCATCGCATCTCAAGCGAGGCGCTCTCCATAGGATAGGCGAGAGGAACTCCAGGGTTCGTGACACCTTTCCCAAAGTCCCCCAGATGTCTCCGGTCCATTCCAGGGAAACCTGTTTTCCCTGCACTGCCACGACTTACAAGCCGAGGATCGACTCACACCAACGGTGGCACGAGGAACAGCCCTGTGGGAAAGCCTCGTGGAAAAGCCTAAAGGAAAGCTTCAAGGGAAAGCCACAGATCCCTTGATCCACACCACGGGAAGGGTGACACAGCTGCTACAGCTCGGGGGAAAGCGCACGTGCATGGCCCCGAGACGAGGACTGACTCCCCTGGGGAGACTCCAGAAGTACCCCAAGATCCATGTCAGCACTGGAGAGGAATCCTCTGGTTTCGGCACCGACTCCACACAAGGTCTTAGGCCCCGGCATCGATGGGAGAGGAATCCCGAGAGGCCTCCGAGCAACTCGCATGGGGACTGGCCTTTCCTGAGGCCACCAGAGGGGTCCCTGAGGTACCCGTCGTAAGTCGAGAAACACCTGCCACAACTAGGGAAAATCCAGGAGGTTCTACCCTCCAGGCGAGATGAGGCCCATTTCCGCTGAGGCTGTCTCGAGGCTAATCACATCTAACATCTGGAACTTTCCAAAGGGTCCTTCACACCCTTACTGCAACTCAAGAAGTTCCCCGGACATACCCGTCTCCACTCGAGAGGAAACAGGAGAGTACCGCCCAGATCCAGAGGAGCCCCTTTTCCGCCTCCTATCTCGAGAGGAGGGATCCTTTCCCTGTGTGGTCCGGAAAGAATTCCCGGCATTCACCTCGCATCTCAAAAGGAGGCACTCTCCACAGGAAAGGCGAGAGGAACTCCAGGGTCGTGCCACCATTCCCGAGTACCCCAGATGTCTCAGTCAATTCCAGGGAAACCTGTTTTCACTGCTCTGCCTCGAATTTCAAGCCGAGGATCGACTCACACCACGGTGACACGTGGGAAAGCCCTGTGGGAAAGCCTCGTCGGAAAGTCTCGAGGGAAAGCGTCGAGGGAAAGCCACAGATCCCTTGTTCAACCGGAAGGGAAGCGTGACACTGCTGCTACTGCTCGGGGGGAGAGTGCCTGTGCATGCCCCCACTCGATACGAGGACTGACTTCACTGGGGAGACTCCAGAAGTAACCCAAGGATGCATGTCAGCACTGGAGAAGAATCCTCAGGTTCCAGCACCGACTCCACACAAGGTCTTAGGCCCCGGCATCGACGGGAGGGAAATCCTGAGAGGCCCCCGAGCAACTCGCATGGGGAATGGCCTTTCCTCAGGCCACCAGAGCGGGTCCCTGAGGTCCCCGTCATAAGTCAAGAGCACCTGCCCCACCTCGAAAAAATTCTGGAGGTTCTCTCCTCCAGGCAAGATGAGGCCCATTTCTGCTGAGGTGTCTCGATGCTAACCACACCTAACCTCTGGAACTTCCAAAGGGTTCTTCACACCCTGGCTGCAATTCAAGAATTTTCCCGAAATACTGTCTCCACTCGAGAGGAAGCACGAGAGTCCCGCCCACATCCACAGGAGCCCCGTTTCCGGTTCCTAGCTCGAGAGGAGGGATCCTTTCCCTGCGTGGTCGGGAAAGAATTCCCGGAGTTCCCGTCGCATCTCAAGAGGAGGTGCTCTCCATAGGATAGGCGAGAGGAACTCAAGGGTCGTGCCACCATTCCCAGAGTCCCCCAGATGTCTCAGTCCATTCCAGGAAAACCTGTTTTCCCTTCACTGCCTCGACGTTCAAGCCGAGGATCGACTCACACCACGGTGGCACGTGGAACATCCCTGTGGGAAAGCCTCGTGGGAAAGCCTCGTGGGAAATCCTCGAGGGAAAGCCCCTGATCCCTTGATCCACGCGAAGGGAAGCGTGACACTGCTGCTACAGCTCGGGAGGAAAGCGCACGTGCGTGCCCCCACTCGAGAAAAGGACTGACTCCGCTGAGGAGACTCCAGAAGTACCCCAAGATCCATGTCAGCACTGGAGAAGAATCCTCAGGTCTGCCACCGACTCCACACAAGGTCTTAGGCCCCGGCATTGACGGGAGAGGAATCCCGAGAGGCCCCCGAGCAACTCGCATGGGGACTGGCCTTTCCTGAGGCCAACAGAGTGGGTCCCTGAGGTCCCCGTCGTAAGTCGAGAGGACCTGCCGCAACTCGAGAAAATCCAGGAGATTCCCCCCCAGGCGATATGAGGCCCATTTGTGCTGAGGCGTATTGAGGCTAATCACACCTAACCTCTGGAACTTCCAAAGGGTCCTTCACACCCTTGCTGCAACTCATGAAGTTCCCTGACTTACCCGTCTCCACTCGAGAGGAAGCACGAGAGTCCCGCCAACATCCAGAGGAGACCCATTTCTGCCTCCTAGCTCAAGAGGAGGGATCCTTTCCCTGCGTGTTCGGAAAAGAATTCCCGGCGTTCCCGTCGCATCTCAAGAGGAGGCGCTCTCCACAGGAAAGGCGAGAGCCACTTCAGGGCCGTGCCACCATTCCCAGAATCCCCAGATGTCTCAGTCCATTCCAGGGTAACCTGTTTTCCCTGCACTGCCTCGACTTTCAAGCCGAGGATCGACTCACACCACGGTGGTACGTGGGACAGCCCTGTGGGAAAGCCTCATGGGAAAGCCTCAAGGGAAAGCCACAGATCCCTTCATCCACGCGAAGGGAAGCGTGACACTGCTGCTACAGCTCGGGAGGAAAGGGAACGTGCATGCCCCCACTCGAGACGAGGACTGACTACCCTGGGGAGACTCCAGAAGTACCCCGAAATCCATGTCAGCACTGGAGAGGAATCCTCAGGTTCCCGGCACCGACTCCACACAAGGTCTTTAGGCCCCGGCATCGACGGGAGAGGAATCCCGATAGGCCCCCGAGCAACTCACATGGGGACTGGCCTTTCCTAAGGCCACCAGAGCGGGTCCCTGAGGTCCCCGTCGTAAGTTGAGAGCCCCTGCCGCAACTCGAGAAAATCCAGGAGGATGTCCCCTCCAGGCGAGATGAGGCCCATTTGCGCTGAGGTGTCTCGAGGCAAATCACACCTAACCTATGGAAATTCCAAAGGGTCCTTCACACCCTTACTGCAACTCTAAGAAGATCCCCAACATAACCCGTCTCCACTCAAGAGGAAGCACGAGAGTCCCCGCCCACATCCAGAGGAGCCCCATTTCCACCTCCATAGCTCGAGAGAGGGATCCATTCCCTGGCGTGGTCGGAAAAGATTCCCGGCGTTCCCGTCGCATCTCAAGAGGAGGCGCTCTCCACAGGAAAGGCGAGAGGAACTTCAGGGCCGTGCCACCATTCCCAGAGTCCCCCAGATGTCTCAGTCCATTCCAGGGAAACCTGTTTTCCCTGCACTGCCTCGACTTTCAAGCCGAGAATCGACTCACACCACGGTGGCACGTGGGACATCCCTGTGGGAAAGCTTCGTGCGAAAGCCTCGTTGGAATGCCTGGAGGGAAAGCCACAGATCCCTTGATCCACGTGAAGGGAAGCGTGAAACTGCTGCTACAGCTCGGAGGAAATCGCACGTGCATGCCCCCTCGAGACGAGGACTGACTCCCCTGGGGAGACTCCAGAAGCACCCCAAGATCCATGTCAGCACTGGAGAGGAATCCTCAGGTTCCGGCACCGACTCCACACAAGGTCTTAGGCCCGGCATCGACGGGAGAGGAATCCCGAGAGGCCCCCGAGCAACTTGCATTGGGACTGGCCTTTCCTGAGGCCACCAGAGCGGGTCCCTGAGGTCCCCATCGTAAGTCGAGAGCACCTGCCGCAACTCGAGAAAATCCAGGAGGTTCTCCTCTCCAGGCGAGATGAGGACCATTTCCGCTGAGGCGTCTCGAGGCTAAACACATCTAACATCTGGAACTTCCAAAGGGTCCTTCACACCCTTGCTGCAACCCAAGAAGTTCCCCGACATAACCGTCTACACTCGAGAGGAAGCACGAGAGTCCCGCCCACATCCACAGCAGCCCGGTTTCGGCCCCATGCTCGAGAGGAGGGATCCTTTCCCTCCGTGGTCGGGAAAGAATTCCCGGCGTTCCCATCGCATCTCAAGCGGAGGCGCTCTCCATAGGATAGGCGAGAGGAACTCCAGGTTCGTGACACCTTTCCCAAAGTCCCCCAGATGTCTCCGTCCATTCCAGGGAAACCTGTTTTCCCTGCACTGCCACGACTTACAAGCCGAGGATCGACTCACACCACGGTGGCACGGAACAGCCCTGTGGGAAAGCCTCGTGGAAAAGCCTAAAGGAAAGCTTCAAGGGAAAGCCACAGATCCCTTGATCCACACCACGGAAGGGTGACACACCTGCTACAGCTCGGGGGAAAGCGCACGTGCATGGCCCCACTCGAGACGAGGACTGACTCCCCTGGGGAGACTCCAGAAGTACCCCAAGATCCATGTCAGCACTGGAGAGGAATCCTCTGGTTTCGGCACCGACTCCACACAAGGTCTTAGGCCCCGGCATCGATGGGAGAGGAATCCCGAGAGGCCTCCGAGCAACTCGCATGGGGACTGGCCTTTCCTGAGGCCACCAGAAGGCGGTCCCTGGAGGTACCCGTCGTAAGTCGAGAACACCTGCCACAACTAGGGAAAATCCAGGAGGTTCTACCCTCCAGGCGAGATGAGGCCCATTTCGCTGAGGTGTCTCGAGGCTAATCACATCTAACATCTGGAACTTCCAAAGGGTCCTTCACACCCTTACTGCAACTCAAGAAGTTCCCCGACATACCCGTCTCCACTCGAGAGGAAACAGGAGAGTACCGCCCAGATCCAGAGGAGCCCCTTTTCCGCCTCCTATCTCGAGAGGAGGGATCCTTTCCCTGTGTGGTCCGGAAAGAATTCCCGGCATTCACCTGGCATCTCAAAAGGAGGCACTCTCCACAGGAAAGGCGAGAGGAACTCCAGGGTCGTGCCACCATTCCCCGAGTACCCCAGATGTCTCAGTCAATTCCAGGGAAAACTGTTTTCACTGCTCTGCCTCGAATTTCAAGCCGAGGATCGACTCACACCACGGTGACACGTGGGAAAGACCTGTGGGAAAGCCTCGTCGGAAAGTCTCGGAAAGCGTCGAGGGAAAGCCACAGATCCCTTGTTCAACTGGAAGGGAAGCGTGACACTGCTGCTACTGCTCGGGGGGAGAGTGCCTGTGCATGCCCCCACTCGATACGAGGACTGACTCCCCTGGGGAGACTCCAGAAGTAACCCAAGATGCATGTCAGCACTGGAGAAGAATCCTCAGGTTCCAGCACCGACTCCACACAAGGTCTTAGGCCCCGGCATCGACGGGAGGGAAATCCTGAGAGGCCTCCGAGCAACTCGCATGGGGAATGGCCTTTCCTCAGGCCACCAGAGCGGGTCCCTGAGGTCCCCGTCATAAGTCAAGAGCACCAGCCCCACCTCGAAAAAATTCTGGAGGTTCTCTCCTCCAGGCAAGATGAGACCCATTTCTGCTGAGGTGTCTCGATGCTAACCACACCTAACCTCTGGAACTTCCAAAGGGTTCTTCACACCCTGGCTGCAATTCAAGAATTTTCCCGAAATACTGTCTCCACTCGAGAGGAAGCACGAGAGTCCCGCCCACATCCACAGGAGCCCCGTTTCCGGTTCCTAGCTCGAGAGGAGGGATCCTTTCCCTGCGTGGTCGGGAAAGAATTCCCGGAGTTCCCGTCGCATCTCAAGAGGAGGTGCTCTCCATAGGATAGGCGAGAGGAACTCAAGGGTCGTGCCACCATTCCCAGAGTCCCCCCAGATGTCTCAGTCCATTCCAGGAAAACCTGTTTTCCCTTCACTGCCTCGACGTTCAAGCCGAGGATCGACTCACACCACGGTGGCACGTGGAACATCCCTGTGGGAAAGCCGTGGGCCTCGTGGGAAATCCTCGAGGGAAAGCCCCTGATCCCTTGATCCACGCGAAGGGAAGCGTGACACTGCTGCTACAGCTCGGGAGGAAAGCGCACGTGCGTGCCCCCACTCGAGAAAAGGACTGACTCCGCTGAGGAGACTCCAGAAGTACCCAAAGATCCATGTCAGCACTGGAGAAGAAATCCTCAGGTCTGCCACCGACTCCACACAAGGTCTTAGGCCCCCCGGCATTGACGGAGAGGAATCCCGAGAGGCCCCGAGCAACTCGCATGGGGACTGGCCTTTCCTGAGGCCAACAGAGTGGGTCCCTGAGGTCCCCGTCGTAAGTCGAGAGGACCTGCCGCAACTCGAGAAAATCCAGGAGATTCCCCCCCAGGCGATATGAGGCCCATTTGTGCTGAGGCGTATTGAGGCTAATCACACCTAACCTCTGGAACTTCCAAAGGGTCCTTCACACCCTTGCTGCAACTCATGAAGTTCCCTGACTTACCCGTCTCCACTCGAGAGGAAGCACGAGAGTCCCGCCAACATCCAGAGGAGACCCATTTCTGCCTCCTAGCTCAAGAGGAGGGATCCTTTCCCTGCGTGTTCGGAAAAGAATTCCCGGCGTTCCCGTCGCATCTCAAGAGGAGGCGCTCTCCACAGGAAAGGCGAGAGCCACTTCAGGCCGTGCCACCATTCCCAGAATCCCCCAGATGTCTCAGTCCATTCCAGGGTAACCTGTTTTCCCTGCACTGCCTCGACTTTCAAGCCGAGGATCGACTCACACCACGGTGGTACGTGGACAGCCCTGTGGAAAGCCTCATGGGAAAGCCTCAAGGGAAAGCCACAGATCCCTTCATCCACGCGAAGGGAAGCGTGACACTGCTGCTACAGCTCGGGAGGAAAGGGAACGTGCATGCCCCACTCGAGACGAGGGACTGACTACCCTGGGAGACTCCAGAAGTACCCCGAAATCCATGTCAGGCACTGGAGAG
>NW_017207071.1:0-4587 GCF_001704415.2 Capra hircus | reverse complement strand
GGGCTAAGACCTTGTGTGAGTCGGTGGCCAGAACCTGAGGATTCCGCTCCAGTGCTGACATGGATCTTGGGGTACTTCTGGAGTCTCCCCAGGGGAGTCAGTCCTTGTCTCGAGTGGGGGGCATGCACGTGCGCTTTCCTCCGAGCTGTAGCAGCAGTGTCGCGCGCTTCCCTTCGCGTGGATCAAAGGGATCTGTGGCTTCCCTCGAGGCTTTCCCACGAGGCTTTCACGAGGCTTTCCCACGAGGCTTTCCCACAGGGCTGTCCCACGTGCCACCGTGGTGTGAGTCGATGCTCGCTTGAAAGTCGAGGCAGTGCAGGGAAAACAGGTTTCCCTGGAATGGACTGAGACATCTGGGGGACTCTGGGAATGGAGGCACGACCCTGGAGTTCCTCTCGCCTTTCCTGTGGAAAGCGCCTCCTCTTGAGATGCGACGGGAAGGCCAGGAATTCTTTCCCGATCACGCAGGGAAAGGATCCCTCCTCTCGAGCTAGGAGGCGGAAACGGGGCTCCTCTGGATGTGGGCGGGACTCTCGTGCTTCCTCTCGAGTGGAGACGGTATGTCGGAATTCTTGAGTTGCAGCAAGGGTGTGAAGGACCCTTTGGAAGTTCCAGAGGTTAGGTGTGATTAGCCTCGATACGCCTCAGCGGAAATGGGCCTCATATCGCCTGGGGGGAATCTCCTGGATTTTCTCGAGATGCGGCAGGTGCTCTCGACTTACGACGGGGACCACAGGGACCCACTCTCTTGGCCTCAGGAAAGGCCAGTCCCCATGCGAGTTGCTCGGGGGCCTCTCGGGATTCCTCTCCCGTCAATGCCGGGGCCTAAGACCTTGTGTGGAGTCGGTGGCAGACCTGAGGATTCTTCTCCAGTGCTGACATGGATCTTGGGTACTTCTGGAGTCTCCTCAGCGGAGTCAGTCCTTTTCTCGAGTGGGGGCACGCACGTGCGCTTTCCTCCCGAGCTGTAGCAGCAGTGTCACGCTTCCCTTCGCGTGGATCAAGGGATCAGGGGCTTTCCCTCGAGGATTTCCCACGAGGCTTTCCCACGAGGCTTTCCCACAGGGATGTTCCACGTGCCACCGTGGTGTGAGTCGAACCTCGGCTTGAACGTCGAGGCAGTGCAGGAAAACAGGTTTTCCTGGAATGGACTGAGACATCTGGGGGACTCTGGGAATGGTGGCACGACCCTGGAGTTCCCTCTCGCCTATCCTATGGAGAGCACCTCCTCTTGAGATGCGACGGGAATTCCCGGAATTCTTTCCCGACCACGCAGGGAAAGGATCCCTCCTCTCGAGCTAGGAACCGGAAACGGGCTCCTGTGGATGTGGGCGGGACTCTCGTGCTTCCTCTCGAGTGGAGACAGTATTTCGGGAAAATTCTTGAATTGCAGCCAGGGTGTGAAGAACCCTTTGGAAGTTCCAGAGGTTAGGTGTGGTTAGCATCGAGACACCTCAGCAGAAATGGGCCTCATCTTGCCTGGAGGAGAGAACCTCCAGAATTTTTTCGAGGTGGGGCAGGTGCTCTTGACTTATGACGGGGACATCAGGGACCCGCTCTGGTGGCCTGAGGAAAGGCCATTCCCCATGCGAGTTGCTCGGGGCCTCTCAGGATTTCCCTCCCGTCGATGGGGGCCTAAGACCTTGTGTGGAGTCGGTGCCGGAACCTGAGGATTCTTCTCCAGTGCTGACATGCATCTTGGGTTACTTCTGGAGTCTCCCCAGTGAAGTCAGTCCTCGTATCGAGTGGGGCATGCACAGGCACTCTCCCCCCGAGCAGTAGCAGCAGTGTCACGCTTCCCTTCCGGTTGAACAAGGGATCTGTGGCTTTCCCTCGACGCTTTCCCTCGAGACTTTCCGACGAGGCTTTCCCACAAGGCTGTCCCACGTGCCACCGTGGTGTGAGTCGATCCTCGGCTTGAAATTCGAGGCAGAGCAGTGAAAACAGGTTTCCCTGGAATTGACTGAGACATCTGGGGTACTCGGGGAATGGTGGCAACCTGCAGTTCCTCTCGCCTTTCCTGTGGAGAGCGCCTCCTTTTGAGATGCGAGGTGAATGCCGGGAATTCTTTCCGGACCACACAGGGAAAGGATCCCTCCCCTCGAGATAGGAGGCGGAAAAGGGGCTCCTCTGGATCTGGGCGGTACTCTCCTGTTTCCTCTCGAGTGGAGACGGGTATGTCGGGGAACTTCTTGAGTTGCAGTAAGGGTGTGAAGGACCCTTTGGAAGTTCCAGATGTTAGATGTGATTAGCCTCGAGACGCCTCAGCGGAAATGGGCCTCATCTCGCCTGGAGGCGAGAACCTCCTGGATTTTCCCTAGTTGCGGCAGGTGTTCTCGACTTACGACGGGGACCTCAGGAACCCACTCTGGTGGCCTCAGAAAAGGCCAGTCCCCATGCGAGTTGCTCGGAGGCCTCTCGGGATTCCTCTCCCATCGATGCCGGGTCCTAAGACCTTGTGTGGAGTCGGTGCCGAAACCAGAGGATTCCTCTCCAGTGCTGACATGGATCTTGGGGTACTTCTGGAGTCTCCCCAGGGGAGTCAGTCCTCGTCTCGAGTGGGGGCATGCACGTGCGCTTTCCTCCCGAGCTGTAGCAGCAGTGTCACGCTTCCCTACGCGTGGATCAAGGGATCTGTGGCTTTCCCGAGGCTTTCCCACGAGGCTTTCCCACGAGGCTTTCCCACAGGGCTGTTCAACCTCCCATCGCGGTTTGAGTCGATCCTCGCTTGTAAGTGGAGGCAGTGCAGGGAAAACAGGTTTCCTTGGAATGGACTGAGACATCTGGCGGACTCTGGGAATGGGGCCTGATACTGGAGTTCCTCTCGCCTTTACTGTGGAGAGCGCCTCCTCTTGAGATGAGACGGGAATGCTAGGAATTCTTTCAGGACCACGCAGGGAAAGGATCCCTCCTCTCGAGCTAGCAGGCGGAAACGGGGCCACTCTGGATATGGGCGGGACGCTCGGGTTCCTCTTGAGTGGAGACGGGTATGTCGGGGAACTTCTTGAGTTGCAGCAAGGGTGTGAAGGACCCTTTGGAAGTTCCAGAGTTTAAGTCTGATTACCCCCTAGTTGTCTCACCCGAAATGGGCCTCATCTCGCCTGGAGGGGAGAACCTCCTGGATTTTCTCGAGTTGCGGCAGGTGCTCTCGACTTACGACGAGGGCCTCAGGGACCCGCTCTGGTGGCCTCAGGAAAGGCCAGTCCCCATGCGAGTTTCTCCCGGGCCTCTCGGGATTCCTCTCCCGTCGATGCTGGGGCCTAAGACCTTGTGTGGACTCAGTGACGGAACCTGAGGATTCCTCTTCAGTGCCGACATGGATCTTGTGGTACTTCTGGAGTCTCCCCAGGGGGAGTCAGTCCTTGTCTCGAGAGGGGGCATGCACGTCCGATTTCCTCCCGAGCTGTAGCAGCAGTGTCATGCTTCCCTTTTCGTGGAATAAGGGATTTGTGGCTTCCCTCTAGACTTTCCCATGACGCTTTCCCACGAGGCTTCCCACAGGGCTTTTCCAAGTGCCACTGTGGTGTGAGTCGATCCTCGGCTTTAAAGTCGAGGTAGTGAAGGGAAAACAGATTTCCCTGGAATGGACTCAGACATCTGGGGGACTCAGGGAATGGTGGCACGACCCTGGAGTTCCTCTCGCCTTTCCTGTGGAGAGCGCCTCCTCTTGAGATGCGACGGGAACCCGGGAATTCTTTGCCGACCACGAAAGGAAAGGATCCCTCCCTCTCGAGCTAGGACGCGGAAAGGGGGCCCCTCTGGATGTAGGCGGGACTCTCGTGCTTCCTCTTGAGTGGAGACGGGTATGTCGGGGAACTTCTTGAGTTGCAGCAAGGCTGTGAAGGACCCTTTGGAAGTTCCAGAGATTAGGGGTGATTAGCTTCCAGTCGCCTCAGCGGAAATGGGCCTCATCTCGCCTGGAGGGACAACCTCCTGGATTTTCTCGACTTGCGGCAGGTGCTCTCGACTTACGACGGGGACCACAGGGACCCCTCTGGTGGCCTCAGGAAAGGCCAGTCCCCATGCGAGTTGCTCGGGAGCATTTCGGGATTTCTCTCCCGCCGATGCGGGGGCCTAAGACCTTTTGTGGATTCGGTGCCGGAACCTGAGGATTCCTCTCCAGTGCTGACATGGACCTTGAGGTACTTCTGGAGTCTCCGCAGGGGAGTCAGTCCTCGTCCCGATTGGTGGCATGCACGTGCGCTTTCCTCCCGAGCTGTAGCAGCAGTGTCACGTTCCCTTCCCGTGGATCAAGGGATCTGTGGCTTTCCCTGGAGGCTTTTCGAGGCTTTCCCACGAGGCTTTTCCACCATGGTTGTCCCACGTGCCACCGTGATGTGAGTCGATCCACGGCTTGAATGTCGAGCAATGCAGGGAAAACAGGTTTCCCTGGAATGGACTGAGACATCTTGGGGACTCTGGGAATGGTGGCACGACCCTGGATTTCCTCTCGCCTTTCCTGTTGGAGAGCGCTTCCTCCTGAGATTGCGACGGGAATGCCGGGAATTTTTTTGCCGACCACGAAAGGAAAGGATCCTCCTCTCGAGCTAGGAGGCGGAAAACGGGCCCCTCTGGATGTGGCGGGAG
>NW_017207070.1:0-4587 GCF_001704415.2 Capra hircus | reverse complement strand
AAAGCGCACGTGCATGCCCCACTCGAGACGAGGACTGACTCCCTTGGGATACTCCAGAAGTACCCCAAGATCCATGTCAGCACTGGAGAGGAATGCTCAGGTCCTGGCACTGACTCCACACAAGGTCTTAGGCCCGGCATCGGCGGAGAGGAATCCTGAGAGGCCCCCGAGCAACTCTCATGGTGACTGGCCTTTCCTAAGACCACCAGAGCGCGGTCCCTGAGGTCCCCGTCCTAAGTCGAGAGCACCTGCCCAACTCGAGAAAATCCAGGAGGTTCTCCCCTCCAGACAAGATGAGGCCATTTCCGCTGAGACGTCTTGAGGCTAATCACACCTAACCTCTGGAACTTCCAAAGGGTCCTTCACACCCTTGCTGCAACTCAAGAAGTTCCCCGACATACCCGTCTCCACTCGAGAGGAAGCACGAGAGTCCCGCCCACATCCAGAGGAGCCCCATTTCCGCCTCCTAGCTCGAGAGGAGGATCCTTTCACTGCGTGTTCGGGAAAGAATTCCCATCGTTCCCGGCGCATCTGATGAGTAGGCGCTCTCCACAGGAAAGGCGAGTGGAACTCCAGGGTCATGCCACCATTCCCGGAGTCCCCAGATATCTCAGTCCATTCCAGGGAAACCTGTTTTCCCTGCACTGCCTCGACTTTCAAGCCGAGGATCGACTCACACCACGGTGGCACGTGGGACAGCCCTGTGGGAAAGTCTCGTGTAAATGCCTCGAGGAAAAGCCTTGAGGGAAAGCCACAGATCCCTTGATCCATTCGACGGGAAGCGTGACATTGCTGCTACAGCTCGGGAGGAAAGCGCACGTGCCTGCTCCCACTTGAGACGAGGACTGACTCCCCTGGGGAGAGTCCAGAAGTACCCCAAATCCATGTCAGCACTGGAGAGGAATCCTCAGGTTCCGGCACCGACTCCACACAAGGTCTTAGGCCCCAGCATAGACGGGAGAGGAATCCCAAGAGGCCCTGAGCAACTCGCTTGGGAACTGGCCTTTCCTGAGGCCAAGAGAGTGGGTCCCTGAGGTCCCCGTCGTAAGTCGCGAGAACCAGCCGCAACTTGAGAAAATCCAGGAGGTTCTCCCCTCCAGACAAGATGAGGCCCATTTCCGCTGAGACGTCTTGAGGCTAATCACACCTAACCTAAGGAACTTCCAAAGGGTCCTTCACACCCTTGCTGCAACTCAAGAAGTTCCCCGACATACCCGTCTCCACTCGAGAGGAAGCACGAGAGTCCCGCCCACATCCAGAGGAGCCGCGTTTCCGCCTCCTAGCTCGAGAGGAGGGATCCTTTCACTGCGTGTTCGGGAAAGAATTCCCATCGTTTCCCGGCGCATCTGATGAGGAGGCGCTCTTCACAGGAAAGGCGAGAGGAACTCCAGGGTCATGTCACCATTCCCGGGTCCCCAGATATCTCAGTCCATTCCAGGAAAACCTGTTTTCCCTGCACTGCCTCGACTTTCAAGCCGAGGATCGACTCACACCACGGTGGCACGTGGACAGCCCTGTGGGTAAGCCTCGTGGGAAAGCCTCGTGGGAAAGCCTCCAGGGAAAGCCACAGATCCCTTGATCCACGCGAAGGAAGCGACACTGCTGCTACAGCTCGGGAAAAGCGCACGTGCATGCCCCCACTCAAGACGAGGACTGACTCCCTGGAGACTCCAGAATTACCCCAAGATCCATGTCGCACTGGAAAGGAATCCTCAGGTTCCGGCACCGACTCCACACAAGGTCTTAGGCCCCATCGACAGGAGAGGAATCCCGAGAGGCCCCGATCAACTCGCATGGGACTGGCCTTTCCTGAGGCCACCAGAGTGGGTCCCTGAGGTCCCCGTCAAAGTCGAGAGCACCTGCCGCAACTGAGAAAATCCAGGAGGTTCTCCCCTCCAGGCGAGATGAGGCCCATTTCCGCTGAGGCGTCTGGAGGCTAATCACACCTAACATCTGGAACTTCCAAAGGTCCTTCACACCCTTGCTGCAACTCAAGAAGTTCCCCGACATACCCGTCTCCACTCGAGAGGAAGCACGAGAGTCCCGCCCACATCCAGAGGAGCCCCGTTTCCGCCTCCTAGCTCGAGAGGAGGGATCCTTTCCCTGCGTGGTCGGGAAAGAATTCCCGGCTTTCCTGTCGCATCTCAAGAGGAGGCGCTCTCCACAGGAAAGGCGAGAGGAACTCCAGGGTCGTGCCACATTCCAGAGTCCCCCAGATGTCTCAGTCCATTCCAGGGAAACCTGTTTTCCCTGCACTGCCTCGACTTCAAGCCGAGGATCGACTCACACCACGGTGGCACGTGGGACAGCCCTGTGGGAAAGCTTCGTGGGAAAGCCTCGAGGGAAAGCCCTGATCCTTGATCCACGAAGGGAAGTGTGACACTGCTGCTACAGCTCGGTAGGAAAAGCACGTGCATGCCCCCACTCGAGACGAGGACTGACTCCACTGGGGAGACTCCAGAAGTACCCCCAGATCCATGTCAGCACTGGAGAGGAATACTCAGGTTCCGGCACCCACTCCACACAAGATCTTAGGCCCGGCATCGACGGGAAAGAAATCCGAGAGGCCCCGAGCAACTCACATGGGGCCTGGCCTTTCCTGAGGCCACCAGAGTGGGTCCCTGAGGTCCCCGTCCTAAGTCGAGAGCAACTGCCGCAACTCGAGAAAATCCAGGTTTTTCCCCTCCAGGCGAGGTGAGGCCATTTCCGCTGAGGCGTCTCGAGGCTATTCACACCTAACCTCTGGAACTTCCAAACGGTCCTTCACACCCTTGCTGCAACTCAAGAAGTTCCCCGACATATCCGTCTCCACTCGAGAGGAAGCACGAGAGTCCCGCCCACATCCAGAGGAGCCCCGTTTCAGCCTCCTAGCTCGAGAGGAGGGATCCTTTCCCTGCGTGGTCGGGAAAGAATTCCCGGCGTTTCCGTCGCATCTCAAGAGGAGGCGCTCTCCACAGGAAAGGCGAGAGGAACTCCAGGGTCGTGCCACCATTCCAGAGTCCCCAGATGTCTCAGTCCATTCCAGGGAAACATGTTTTCCCTGCACTGCCTCGACTTTCAAGCCGAGGATCGACTCACACCACGGTGGCACGTGGGACAGCCCTGTGGGAAAGCCTCGTGGAAAGCCTCGGGAAAGCCTCGAGGGAAGCCACAGATCCCTTGATCCACGCGAAGGGAAGCGTGACACTGCTGCTACAGCTCGGGAGGAAAGCACGTGCATGCCCCCACTCGAGACGAGGACTGACTCCCCTGGGGAGACTCCAGAAGTACCCCAAGATCCATGTAGCACTGGAGAGGAATCCTCAGGTTCCGGCACCGAATCCACACAAGATCATACGCCCCGCATCGACGGTAGAGGAATCCTGAGAGACCCGAGCAACTCGCATGGGGACTGACCTTCCCTGAGGCCACCATCGTAAGTCGAGAGCACCTGCCGCAACTCGAGAAAATGCAGGAGGTTCTCCCCTCCAGGCGAGATGAGGCCCATTTCCGCTGAGGCGTCTCGAGGCTAATCTAACCTAACAATTGGAACTTCCAATGAGTCCTTCACACCCTTGCTGCAACTCAAGAACTTCCCGATACACCCGTCCCCACTCGAAAGGAAGCACGAGAGTTCTGCCCACATCCAGAGGAGCCCCGTTTCGGCCTCCTAGCTCGAGAGGAGGGTTCCTTTCCCTGCGTGTTCGGGAAAGAATTCCCGGCGTTTCCGTCGCATCTCAAGAGGAGGCTCTCTCCACCGGAAAGGCGAGAGGAACTCCAGGGTCGTGCCACCATCCCAGAGTCCCCCAGATGTCTCAGTCCATTCCAGGGAAACCTGTTTTCCCTGCACTGCCTTGACTTTCAAACCGAGGATCGACTCACACCGCGGTGGCACGTGGGACAGCATTGTGGGAAAGCCTCGTCAGAAAGCCTCATGGGAAAGCCTCGAGGGAAAGCCACAGATCCATTGATCCACGCGAAGGGAAGCACGACACTGCTGCTACAGCTCGGGAGAAAGGGCACGTGCATGCCCCCACTCGAGACGACGACTGACTCCCCTGGGGAGACTCCAGAAGTACCCAAAGATCCATGTCAGCACTGGAGACGAATCCTCAGGTTACGCACCGACTCACACAAGGTCTTAGGCCCCGGCATCGACGGGAGAGAATCCCGAGAGGCCCCCGAGCAACTCGCATGGGACTGACCTTTCCTGAGGCCACCAGAGCGGGTCCCTGAGGTCCCAGACGTAAGTCGAGAGCACCTGCTGTAACTCGAGAAATCCAGGAGGTTTCCCTCCTCCAGGCGAGAATGAGCCCATTTGCGCTGAGCCTTCTAAGAGGCTAATCACACCTAACATCTGGAACTCCCAAAGGGTCTAAACACATTTGCTGCAACTTAAGAAGTTCCCCGACATACCCGTCTCCACTCGAGAGGAAGCACGAGAGTCCCGCCCCACATCCAGAGGAGCCCCGTTTCCATCTCATAGCTCGAGAGGAGGGATACTTTCCCTGCGTGTTCGGGAAAGAATTTCCGGCGTTCCCGTCGCATCTCAAGAGGAGGCGCTCTCACAGGAAAAGCGAGAGGAACTCCAGGGTCGTGCCACCATTC
>NW_017207069.1:0-4587 GCF_001704415.2 Capra hircus | reverse complement strand
ACTTCTGGAGTCTCCCCAGGGGAGTCAGTCCTTGTGTCGAGTGGAGGCATGTACGTGCACATTCCTCCCGAGCTATAGCAGCAGTGTCATGCTTCCCTTCGCGTAGACCAAGGGATCTGTGGCTTTCCCTCGAGGCTTTCCACGAGGCTTTCCCACAGGGCTGTCCCACGTGCCACCATGGTGTGCGTCGATCCTCGGCTTGAAAGTCGAGGCAGTGCAGGGAAAACAGTTTTCCCTGGAATGGACTGAGACATCTGGGGACTGTGGAATGGTGTCACGAACCTGGATTTCCTCTCGCCTTTCCAGAGGAGAGCGCCTCCTCTTGAGAGGCGAAGGGAACGCCGGGAATTCTTTCCCGACCACACAGGGAAAGGATCCCACCACTCGAGCTATGAGGCGGAAAAGGGGCTCATCTGGATGTGGGCAGGACTCCTGTGCTTCCTCTCGAGTGGAGACGGGTATTTCGGGGAATTTCTTGAGTTGCAGCCAGGTTGTGAAGAACCCTTTGAAATTTCCAGAGATTAGGTGTGATTAGCTTCGAGAGACGCCTCAGCGGAAATGGGCCTCATCTCGCCTGGAGGGGAGAACCTCCTGGATTTTCTCCAGTTGAGGCAGGTGCTCACAACTTACGACCGGGACCTCAGGGACCTGCTCTGGTGGCCTCAGGAAAGACCAGTCCCCATGGGAATTGCTCGGTATTCGGGATTCCTCTCCCGTCGATGCCGGGCCTAAGACATTGTGTGGAGATGGTGCCAGAACCTCAGGATTCCTCTCCAGTGCTGACATGGATCTTGAGGGACTTCTGGAGTCTCCTCAGGGAAGTCAGTCCTCGTCTTCAGTCTTGGCATGCACGAACGCTTTCCTCCCGAGCTGTAGCAGCAGTGTCACCCTTCCCTTGGCGTGGATCAAGGGATCTGTGGCTTTCCCTCGAGGATTTCCCACGAGGTTTTCCCACGAGGCTTTCCCACAGGGCTGTCCCACGTGCCCCCGTGTTGTGAGTCGATCCTCGCTTGAAAGTCGAAGCACTGCAGGGAAAACAGGTTTCCCTGGAATGGACTGAGATATCTGGGGGACTCTGGGAATGGTAGCCACCACCTGGAGTTCCTCTCGCATTTCCTGTGGAGAGCGCCTCCTCTGGAGATGCGACGGGAACCCCAGGAATTCTTTCCCGACACACAGTGAAAGGATCCCTCGTCTCGAGCTATGAGGGAGAAAAGGGGCTCCTCTGGATGTGGGCGGGACTCTCTCGTGCTTCCTCTCGAGTGGAGACGGGTATGTCCGGGACTTCTTGAGTTGCAGCAAGGGTGTGAAGGACCCTTTGGAAGTTCCAGAGGTTAGGTGTGATTAGCTTCGAGACGCCTCAGCGGAAATGGGCCTCATCTCGCCTGGAGGGGAGAACCTCCTGGATTTTCTCGAGTTGTGGCAGGTGCTCTCGACATACGACGGGGACCTCAGGGACCCGCACTGGTGGCCTCAGGGAAGGCCATTCCCCATGCGAGTTGCTCGGGGCCCTCTCGGGATACCTGCCCCATCGATGCCGGGGTCTAAGACCTTGTGTGGAGTCGGTGCCGAACCTGAGGATTCCTCTCCAGTGTGACATGGATCTTGGGGTACTTCTGGAGTCTCCCAGGGGAGTCAGACATCGACTCGAGTGAGGGCAGGCACGTGCGCTTTCCTCCCGAGCTCTAGCAGCAGTGATACGCATCTCTTCGCGTGGATCGAGGGATCAGTGGCTTTCCCTCGAGGCTTTCCCACGAGCCTTTCCCACAGGGCTGTCCCACGTGCCACCGTGGTGTGAGTCGATCCTCGGCTTGAAAGTCGAGGCATTGCAGGGAAAACAGTTTTCCCTGGAATGGACAGAGACATCTGGGTGACTCTGGGAATGGTGGCACGAACCTGGATTTCCTCTCGCCTTTCCTGTGGAGAGCGCCTCCTCTTGAGATGCGATGGGAACGCCGGGAATTCTTTCCCGACCACGCAGGAAAGGATCCCTCCTCTCGAACTAGGAGGCGGAATCGGTGCTCCTCTGTATGTGGGCGGGACTCTCGTGCTTCCTCTCCTCTGGAGACGGGTATGTCGAGGAGTTTCTTGAGTTGCAGCAAGGGTGTGAAGGAACTTTTGGAAGTTCCACATGTTAGGTGTGATTAGCCTGGATATGGCTCAGCGGAAATGGGCCTCATCCTGGAGGGAAGAACCACCTGGATTTTCTCCAGTTGAGGCAGGTGCTCACAACTTACGACCGGGACCTCAGGGACCTGCTCTGGCCGGAAAGACCAGTCCCCATGCGAATTGCTCGGGGTCCTCTCGGGATTCCTCTCCCGTCGATGCCGAGGCCTAAGACCTTGTGTGGAGATGGTGCCAGAACCTGAGGATTCCTCTCCAGTGCTGACATGGATCTTGGGGTACTTCTGGAGTCTCCCCAGGGGAGTGAGTCCTTGTCTCGAGTGGGGCATGCACGTGCGCTTTCCTCCCGAGATGTAGCAGCAGTGTCACGCTTCCCTTCCCGTGGATCAAGGGATCTGTGGCTTTCCCTCGAGGCTTTCCCAAGAGGATTTCCCACGAGGCTTTCGACAGGGCTATCCACGTGCCACCGTGGTGTGAGTCGATCCTCGCCGTGAAATTCGAGGCAGTGCAGGAAAAACAGTTTACTCTGGAATGGACTGAGACATCTGGGCGACTCTGTGAATGGTGGCACGACCCTGGAGTTCCTCTCGCCTTTCCTGTGGAGAGCGCTTCCCCTTGAAATGCGAGCGGAATGGCGGGTATTATTTCCTGACCAAGCAGGGAAAGGATCCCTCATGTCGAGCTTCGATACCAAAACGGCGTCTCCTCTGGATGTGGGCGGGACCCTCGTGCTTCCTCTCGAGTGGAGACGGGTATGTCGGGGAACTTCTTGAGTTGCAGCAAGGACCCTTTTGAATTTCCAGAGTTTAGGTGTGATGAGCCTCCAGATGCCTCCGAGGAAATGGGCCTCATCTCGCCTGGAGGGGAGAACCTCCTGGATTTTCTAGAGTTGGGCAGGGTCTCTCGAGTTACGACAGGGACCTCAGGGACCCGCTCTGGTGGCCTCAGGAAAGGCCAGTGCCCATGGGAGTTGCAAGAGAGCCTTTCGGGATTCCTCTCCCGTCAATGCCGGGGCCTAAGACCTTGTGTGGAGTCGATGCCGGAACCTGAGGATTCCTCTCCAGTGCTGACATGGATCTTGGGGTACTTCTGGAGTCTCCCCAGGGGAGTCAGACCTCGACTCGAGTGGGGGCAGGAACGTGCGCTTTCCTCCCGAGCTCCTGCAGGAGTGTTACGCTTCCTTCACGTGGATCAAGGGAGCAGTGGCTTTCCCTCGATGCTTTCCCACGAGGCTTTCCCACAGGGCTGTCACGTGCCACCGTGGTGAGAGTCGATCCTCGGCTTGAAAGTCGAGCCAGTGCAGGGAAAACAGTTTTCCCTGGAATGGACTGAGACATCTGGGGGACTGTGGGAATGGTGGCATGACGCTGGAGTTCCTCGCCTTTCCTGAGGAGAGCGCCTCCTCTTGAGATGCGACGGGAACGCCGGGAATTCTTTCCCAACACGCAGCGAAAGCATCCCACCTCTCGAGCTATGAGGCTGAAACGGGGCTCCTCTGGATGTGGGCGAACTATCGTGCTTCCTCTTGAGTGGAGACGGGTATGTCGGGGAACTTCTTGATTTGCAGCAAGGGTATGAAGGACCCTTTGGAAGTTCCAGAGTTTAAGTGTGCTTAGCCTTGAGATGTGTCAGCGGAAATAGGCTTCATTTTGCCTGGAGGGAGAACATCCTTGATTTTCTCGAGTTGCGGCAGGTGCTCTCGACTTACGACGGGGACCGCAGGGACCCGCTCTGGTGGCCTCAGGAAAGGCCAGTCAAGATCCAAGACAGCACTGGAGAGGGAGAGACATCACGAGAGGCTTCCGAGCAACTCGCATGGTGACTGGCCTTTCCTGAGGACACCAAAGCGGGTCCCTGAGGTCCCCGTCGTAAGTTGAGAGCACCTGGCGCAACTCGAGAAAATCCAGGAGGTACTCCCTCTCAGGCGAGATGAGACCCATTTGCGCTGAGGCATCTCGAGGTTAATCACACCTAACCCTCTGGAACTTCCAAAGGGCCCTTCACACCCTTGCTGCAACTCAAGAAGTTCCCCGACATACCCGTTTCCACTCGAAAGGAAGCACGAGAGTCCCGCCCACAACCAGAAGAGCCCCGTTTCAGCCTCATAGCTCGAGAGGAGGGATCCTTTCCTGCGTGCTAGGGAAAGAATTTCCGGCGTTCCCGTCGCATCTCAAGAAGAGGCGCTCTCCCACAGGAAAGGCGAGAGGAACTCGGGGTCGTGCCACCATTCCCAGAGCCCCCAGATGTCTCAGTCGATTCCAGGGAAACCTCTTTTCCCGCAATGCCTCGACTTTCAAGGCCGAGGATCGACTCAGACCTCGGTGGCACGTGGGACAGCCCTGTGAAAAGCCTAGTGGGAAAGCCTTTTGGGAAAGCCTAACAGAGAAAGCCACAGATCCCTGGATCCACGCAAAGGGAAGCGTGACACTCGCTGCTATAGCTCGGGAGGAAAGCGCACGGGCA
>NW_017207068.1:0-4588 GCF_001704415.2 Capra hircus | reverse complement strand
AAACGCCACTGGCGCCTTCCTGGCTTCAGCTCTACCCTGCCTTGCCTTTGCACTTAGGTCCCAAGCGTCCTTGAGGAGGGCTTAGGGGCTGGTGGGGTTGCACACTGCCAAGGGCTCCAGCAGTGAAAGCTCTGTCAGAGGGAAGCGAAGGGCAACAGGCAGGGCTCCTTCAGCGGTTCCTTGGCCGCCAGACAAAGCTCCGCACGGAGAGCACAGGTTCCAAGGGCCCCTGGCTGGGTTTGCATCCCCACACTCCAGAGCTGACTCCGTGGGTGCCTAGAAAGTGTGTGAGAGACGTAGGTTCCCTAGCACTCTCCTCCCCAGCAGAGACATGTGCAGGTGGTTGGGGCCTTATCCTGCGTGTCTGGTTCCGCCCACAGCCTCAACTCAGGGGAAGCAGCCCCTGAGGCAAGACCTGCTGGAGGAGCCGCTGCGCGCCCGCCTGATAGGCGAGAGCACAGCCAGCAGTGTAGCGAGCCTCCTCGGGAGAAGAGGAGGCAGCCGAGCCCAGTCAAGAGGAAAGCCCTGCTTGCACGGAGCTAAGTGGGCCTCCAGTACGGCAGAGCTCTAGCTCTGCTCAGAGCCCCGATCTGGCAGAGTTTCTGGCGCGAGGCTGCTCGGCCGGGGGCTCGCCTTGCCCAGACTTGCCTTGCTTTTAGGCTCCCTCCCCAGGAAGGAGCTGTCTGAGCGAGCCTGGGAGACGCCACTGGTGGCCTTCCTTGCCTCAGCTCCAATCCTGCCTTGCCTTTGCACATAGGTGCCAGCTCGTTGGAGGGCTTAGGGGTGGTGGGTTGCACACTGCCAAGGGCTCAGCAGTGAGAGCTCTGTCAGAGGGAAGGGAAGGGCAACTGCAGGGCTCCTCAGCGGTTTCTAGGCCGCCTAGAATCAGCGCCGCACGAGAGCACCAGGCTCCCAGGGCCCCTGGCTGGGGTTTTCAGCCCCGCACACACGGAGGCTGATTCCTTGGGTGCCCAGAAAGTGTATGACAGACGTAGGTTCCCTAGCACTCTCCTCCCCAGCAGAGACATGTGCAGGTGGTTGGGGCCTGATCCTGCGTGTCTGGGTTCCTGCCACAGCCCCAACTCAGGGGAAGCAGCCCCTGAGGCAAGACCTGCTGGAGGAGCCCTGCGCCCCCGCCTGATAGGCGAGTGCACAGCCAGCAGGGAAGCGAGCCTCCTCGGGGAAGAGGAGGCAGCCCAGCCCCGTCAAGTTGAAAGCCCTGCTTGCACGGAGCTAAGTGCGCCTCCAGTACGGCAGAGCTCTAGCTCTGCTCAGAGCCCCGATCTGGCAGAGTTCTGGCGCGAGGCTGCTCTGCCGGGGGCTAGCCTTGCCCAGACTTGCCTTGCTTTTAGGCTGCCTCTCCAGGAAGGAGCAGGCAGCAGGAGCCTGGGAGTCGCCACTGGCGCCTTTCTTGCCTCAGCTCCAATCCTGCCTTGCCTTTGCACTTAGGTCCCAGTCCTCCTTAAGGAGAGCTTAGGGCTGGTGGGTTGCACACTGCCAAGGGCTCCAGCAGTGAGAATTCTGTCAGAGGGAAGGGAAGGGCAACTGCAGGGCTCCTCCAGCGGTTGCTTGGCCGCCCAGATTCAGCGCCACACGGAGAGCACCAGGCTCCCAGGGCCCCTGGCTGGGTTTTCAGCCCCGCACACACGGAGGCTGATTCCTTGGGTGCCCAGAAAGTGTATGACAGACGTAGGTTCCCTAGCACTCTCCTCCCCAGCAGAGACATGTGCAGGTGTTTGGGCCTGATCCTGCGTGTCTGGGTTCCTGCCCACAGCCCCAACTCAGGGGAAGCAGCCCCTGAGGCAAGACCTGCTGGAGGAGCCCTGCGCCCCCGCCTGATAGGCGAGTGCACAGCCAGCAGGGAAGCGAGCCTCCTCGGGGGAAGAGGAGGCAGCAGTCCCCGTCAAGCTGAAATCCCTGCTTACACCGAAGCTAAGTGCGACTCCAGTACGGGCAGATCTCTAGCTCTGTTCAGAGGCCCGATCTGGCAGAGTTCCTGGCACCCAAGATGCTCTGCCATAGGCGAGCCTTGCGCAGACTTGCCTTGCTTAAGGCTCCCTCCCCAGGAAGGAGCAGGCTGTGTGAGGCTCGGAAACGCCACTGGGCGCCTTCCTGGCTTCAGCTCTACCCCTGCCTTGCCTTTGCACTTAGGTCCCAAGCGTCCTTGAGGAGGGCTTAGGGGCTGGTGGGTTGCACACTGCCAAGGGCTCCAGCAGTGAAAGCTCTGTCAGAGGGAAGCGAAGGGCAACCAGCAGGGCTCCTTCAGCGGTTCCTTGGCCGCCCAGACAAAGCTCCGCACGGAGAGCACCAGGTTCCAAGGGGCCCCCTGGCTGGGTTTTGCATCCCCACACTCCCAGAGGCTGACTCCGTGGTGCCTAGAAAGTGTGTGAGAGACGTAGGTTCCCTAGCACTCTCCTCCCCAGCAGAGACATGTGCAGGTGGTTGGGGCCTTATCCTGCGTGTCTGGGTTCCCGCCCACAGCCTCAACTCAGGGGAAGCAGCCCCTGAGGCAAGACCTGCTGGAGGAGCCCTGCGCGCCCGCCTGATAGGCGAGAGCACAGCCAGCAGTGTAGCGAGCCTCCTCGGGAGAAGAGGAGGCAGCCGAGCCCAGTCAAGAGGAAAGCCCTGCTTGCACGGAGCTAAGTGGGCCTCCAGTACGGCAGAGCTCTAGCTCTGCTCAGAGCCCCGATCTGGCAGAGTTTCTGGCGCGAGGCTGCTCGGCCGGGGGCTCGCCTTGCCCAGACTTGCCTTGCTTTTAGGCTCCCTCCCCAGGAAGGAGCTGTCTGAGCGAGCCTGGGAGACGCCACTGGTGCCTTCCTTGCCTCAGCTCCAATCCTGCCTTGCCTTTGCACATAGGTGCCAGGCGTGTTGGGGAGGGCTTAGGGGGTGGTGGGTTGCACACTGCCAAGGGCTTCAGCAGTGAGAGCTCTGTCAGAGGGAAGGGAAGGGCAACTGCAGGGCTCCTCCAGCGGTTTCTAGGCCGCTAGAATCAGCGCCGCACCGAGAGCACCAGGCTCCAGGGCCCCTGGCTGGGGTTTTCAGCCCCGCACACACGGAGGCTGATTCCTTGGGTGCCCAGAAAGTGTATGACAGACGTAGGTTCCCTAGCACTCTCCTCCCCAGCAGAGACATGTGCAGGTGGTTGGGGCCTGATCCTGCGTGTCTGGGTTCCTGCCCACAGCCCCAACTCAGGGGAAGCAGCCCCTGAGGCAAGACCTGCTGGAGGAGCCCTGCGCCCCCGCCTGATAGGCGAGTGCACAGCCAGCAGGGAAGCGAGCCTCCTCGGGGAAGAGGAGGCAGCCCAGCCCCGTCAAGTTGAAAGCCTGCTTGCACGGAGCTAAGTGCGCCTCCAGTACGGCAGAGCTCTACTCTGCTCAGAGCCCCGATCTGGCAGAGTTCCTGGCGCGAGGCTGCTCTGCCGGGGGCTAGCCTTGCCCAGACTTGCCTTGCTTTTAGGCTGCCTCTCCAGGAAGGAGCAGGCAGCAGGAGCCTGGGAGTCGCCACTGGCGCCTTTCTTGCCTCAGCTCCAATCCTGCCTTGCCTTTGCACTTAGGTCCCAGTCCTCCTTAAGGAGGCTTAGGGGCTGGTGGGTTGCACACTGCCAAGGGCTCCAGCAGTGAGAATTCTGTCAGAGGGAAGGGAAGGGCAACTGCAGGGCTCCTCCAGCGGTTGCTTGGCCGCCCAGATTCAGCGCCACACGGAGAGCACCAGGCTCCAGGGCCCCTGGCTGGGGTTTTCAGCCCCGCACACACGGAGGCTGATTCCTTGGGTGCCCAGAAAGTGTATGACAGACGTAGGTTCCCTAGCACTCTCCTCCCCAGCAGAGACATGTGCAGGTGGTTTGGGCCCTGATCCTGCGTGTCTGGGTTCCTGCCCACAGCCCCAACTCAGGGGAAGCAGCCCCTGAGGCAAGACCTGTGAGGAGGCCCCTGCGCCCCCGCCTGATAGGCGAGTGCACAGCCAGCAGGGAAGCGAGCCTCCTCGGGGGAAGAGGAGGCAGCAAGTCCCCGTCAAGCTGAAATCCCTGCTTACACGAAGCTAAGTGCGACTCCAGTACGGCAGATCTCTAGCTCTGTTCAGAGGCCGATCTGCAGAGTTCCTGGCACCAAGATGCTCTGCATAGGCGAGCCTTGCGCAGACTTGCCTTGCTTTAAGGCTCCTCTCCCAGGAAGGAGCAGGCTGTGTGAGGCTCGGAAACGCCACTGGCGCCTTCCTGGCTTCAGCTCTACCCTGCCTTGCCTTTGCACTTAGGTCCCAAGCGTCTTGAGGAGGGCTTAGGGGCTGGTGGGTTGCACACTGCAAGGGCTCCAGCAGTGAAAGCTCTGTCAGAGGGAAGCGAAGGGCAACAGCAGGGCTCCTTCAGCGGTTCCTTGGCCGCCAGACAAAGCTCCGCACGGAGAGCACCAGGTTCCAAGGGCCCTGGCTGGGTTTTGCATCCCCACACTCCCAGAGGCTGACTCCGTGGGTGCCTAGAAAGTGTGTGAGAGACGTAGGTTCCCTAAGCACTCTCCTCCAGCAGAGACATGGGCAGGTGGTTGGGGCCTTATCCTGCGTGTCTGGGTTCCCGCCCACAGCCTCAAACTCAGGG
>NW_017207067.1:0-4588 GCF_001704415.2 Capra hircus | reverse complement strand
TGTGGCGGGACTCTCGTGCTTCCTCTCGAGTGGAAACGGGTATGTCGGGGAACTTCTTGAGTTGCAGCAAGGTGTGAAGGACCCTTTGGAAGTTCCAGATGTTAGATGTGATTAGCCTCGAGATGCCACAGGGAAATGCGCCTCATCTCGCCTGGAGGGAGAACCTCCTGGATTTTCTCGAGTTGCGGCAGGTGCTCTCGACTTACGACGGGGACCTCAGGGACCCGCTCTGGTGGCCTCAGGAAAGGCCAGTCCCCATGCGAGTTGCTCGGGGGGCCTCTCGTGATTCCTCTCCCCTCGATGCCAGCGCCTAAGACCTTGTGTGGAGACGCTGCCGGAACCTGAGGATTCCTCTCCAGTGCAGAAATGGATCTTGGTGTACTTCTGGAGTCTCCCCAGGGGAGTCAGTCTTCGTCTCCAGTGGGGGCATGCACGTGCGCTTTCCTCCCGACCTGAAGCAGCAGTGTCACGCTTCCCTTCCCTTGGATCAAAGGATCTGTGGCTTTCACTCAAGGCTTTCCCACAAAGCTTTCCCACGAGGCTTTCCAGCAGGGTTGTCCCACGTGCCACCGTGGTGTGAGTCGATCCTCGGCTTGAAAGTCGTGGCAGCAGTGCAGGGAAAACAGGTTTCCCTGGAATGGACTGAAACTTCTGGGGGACTCTGGAATGGTGACACGACCCTGGAGTTCCTCTCCCCTTTCCTGTGGAGAGCGCCTGCTCTTGAGATGCGACGGGAACGCCGGGAATTCTTTCCCGACCACGCAGGGAAAGGATCCCTCCTCTCGAGCTAGGAGGCGGAAACGGGGCTCCTCTGGATGTGGGCGGGACTCTCGTGCTTCCTCTCTAGTGGAGACGGGTATGTCGGGGAACATCTTGAGTTGCAGAAATGGTGTGAAGGACCCTTTGGAAGTTCCAGAGGTTAAGTGTGAATAGCCTCGAGACGCCTCAGCGGAAATGGGCCTCATCTCGTCTGGCGGGAGAACCTCCTGGATTTTCTCGAGTTGCGGCAGGTGCTCTCGACTTACGACTGGGACCTCAGGGACCCGCTCTGGTGGCCTCAGGAAAGGCCAGTCCCCATGCCAGTTGCTCGGGGGCCTCTCGGGATTCCTCTCCCGTCGATGCTGGCGCCTAAGACCTTGTGTGGAGTCAGTGCTGGAACCTGACGATTCCTCTCCAGTGCTGACATGGATCTTGGGGTACTTCTGGAGTCTCCCCAGGGGAGTCAGTCCTCGTCTCGAGAGAGGGCATGCACGTGCGCTTTCCTTCCGAGCTGTAGCAGCAGTGTCGCGCGTCCCTTCACGTGGATCAAGGAATCTGTGGCTTTCCCACGAGTCTTTCCCACAGGGCTGTCCACGTGCCACCGTGTGTGTGAGTCGATCCTCGGCTTGACAGTCGAGGCAGTGCAGGGAAAACAGGTTTTCCTGGAATGGACTGAGACATCTGGGGTCTCTCGGAATGGTGGCACGACCCTGGAGTTCCTCTCGCCTTTCCTGTGGAGAGCCCCTCCTATTGAGTTGCGACCGGAACGCCGGGAATTCTTTCCCGACCACGCAGGGAAAGGATCCCTCCTCTCGAGCTAGGAGGCGGAAACGGGGCTCCTCTATATGTGGGCGGGACTCTCGTGCTTCCTCTCGAGTGGAGACGGGTATGTCCTGGAACTTCTTGAGTTGCAGCAAGGGTGTGAAGGAATCCTTGAAAGTTCCAGAAGTTAGATGTGATTAGCCTCCAGACACCTCAGCAGAAATGGGCCTCATCTCGCCTGGAGGGGAGAACCTCCTGGATTTTCTCGAGTTGCGGCAGGTGCTCTCGACTTACGACGGGGACCTCAGGGACCCACTCTGGTGGCCTCAGGAAAGGCCAGTCCCCATGCGAGTTGCTCGGTGGCTCTCAGGATTCCTCTCCCGTCGATGCCGGGGCCTAAGACCTTGTGTGGATTCGGTGCCGGAACCTGAGGATTCCTCTCCAGTGCTGACATGGATCTTGGGGTACTTCTGGAGTCCCCCAGAGGTGTCAGTCCTCGTCTCGAGTGGGGCCTTGCACGTGAGCTTTCCTCCCGAGCTGAAGCAGCAGTGTCACGCTTCCCTTCGCGTGGATCAAGGACCTGTGTCTTTCCCTCCAGGCTTTCCAACGAGGCTTTCCCACAGGGCTGTCCCACGTGCCACCGTGTTGTGAGTCGATCCTCGGCCTTGAAAGTCGAGGCAGTGCAGGGAAAACAGGTTTCCCTGGAATGGAGTGAGACATCTGGGGAACTCTGGGAATGTGGCAGGACCCTGGAGTTCCTCTCGCCTTTCCTGTGGGAGAGCGCCTCCTCTTGAGATGTGACGGAATGCCGGGAATTCTTTCCCGACCACGCAGGTAAAGGATCCCTGCCTCTCGAGCTAGCAGGCGGAAACGGGGGCTCCTCTGGATGTGGGCGGGACTCCTGTGCTTCCTCTCGAGTGGAGACGGGGTATGTCGGGGAACTTCTTGAGTTGCAGCAAGGGTGTGAAGAATCCTTTGGAAGTTCCAGAGGTTAGGTTTGATTAGCCTCGAGACGTCTCAGCGGAAATGGGCCTCATCTCGCCCTGGAGGGGAGAACCTCCTGGATTTTCTAGAGTTGCGGCAGGTGCTCTCGACTTACGACAGGGACCTCAGGGACCCGCTCTGGTGGCCTCCGGAAAGGCCAGTCCCCATGCGAGTTGCTCGGGGGCCTCTGGGGATTCCCCTTCAGTCGATGCAGGGACCTAAGATCTTGTGTGGAGTACGTGCCAGAACCTGAGCATTCACCTCCAGTACTGACATGGATCTTGGGTACTTCTGGAGTCTCCCCAGGGGAGTCAGTCGTCGTCTCGATTGGGGGAATGCACGTGCGCTTTCCTCCCGAGCTGAAGCTGCAGTGTCACGCTTCCCTTCGCGTGTATCAAGGGATCAGGGGCTTTCCCTCGAGGCTTTCCAACGAGGCTTTCCCACGAGGCTTTCCCACAGGGCTGTCCCACGTGCCACCGTGTTGTGAGTCGACCCTCGGCTTGAAGGTCGAGGCAGTGCAGGGAAAACAGGTTTCCCTGGAATGGAGTGAGACATCTGGGGAACTCTGGGAATGTGGCACGACCCTGGAGTTCCTCTCGCCTTTCCTGTGGAGAGCGCCTCCTCTTGAGAATGTGACGGAAATGCGGGAATTCATTCCCGACCACGCAGGTAAATGATCCCTCCTCTCGAGCTAGCAGGCGGAAACGGGGCTCCTCTGGATGTGGGCGGGACTCTCGTGCTTCCTCTCGAGTGGAAACGGGTATGTCGGGGAACTTCTTGAGTTGCAGCAAGGGTGTGAAGGACCCTTTGGAAGTTCCAGATGTTAGATGTGATTAGCCTCGAGATGCCACAGGGGAAATGCGCCTCATCTCGCCTGGAGGGGAGAACCTCCTGGATTTTCTCGAGTTGCGGCAGGTGCTCTCGACTTACGACGGGGACCTCAGGGACCCGCTCTGGTGGCCTCAGGGAAAGGCCAGTCCCCATGCGAGTTGCTCGGGGGCCTCTCGTGATTCCTCTCCCCTCGATGCCAGCGCCTAAGACCTTGTGTGGAGACGCTGCCGGAACCTGAGGATTCCTCTCCAGTGCAGAAATGGATCTTGGTGTACTTCTGGAGTCTCCCCAGGGGAGTCAGTCTTCGTCTCCAGTGGGGGCATGCACGTGCGCTTTCCTCCCGACCTGAAGCAGCAGTGTCACGCTTCCCTTCCCTTGGATCAAAGGATCTGTGGCTTTCACTCAAGGCTTTCCCACAAAGCTTTCCCACGAGGCTTTCCAGCAGGGTTGTCCCACGTGCCACCGTGGTGTGAGTCGATCCTCGGCTTGAAAGTCGTGGCAGTGCAGGGAAAACAGGTTTCCCTGGAATGGACTGAAACTTCTGGGGACTCTGGGAATGGTGACACGACCCTGGAGTTCCTCTCCCCTTTCCTGTGGAGAGCGCCTGCTCTTGAGATGCGACGGGAACGCCGGGAATTCTTTCCCGACCACGCAGGGAAAGGATCCCTCCTCTCGAGCTAGGAGGCGGAAACGGGGCTCCTCTGGATGTGGGCGGGACTCTCGTGCTTCCTCTCTAGTGGAGACGGGTATGTCGGGGAACATCTTGAGTTGCAGAAATGGTGTGAAGGACCCTTTGGAAGTTCCAGAGGTTAAGTGTGAATAGCCTCGAGACGCCTCAGCGGAAATGGGCCTCATCTCGTCTGGCGGGGAGAACCTCCTGGATTTTCTCGAGTTGCGGCAGGTGCTCTCGACTTACGACTGGGACCTCAGGGACCCGCTCTGGTGGCCTCAGGAAAGGCCAGTCCCCATGCAGTTGCTCGGGGGCCTCTCGGGATTCCTCTCCCGTCGATGCTGGGGCCTAAGACCTTGTGTGGAGTCAGTGCCGGAACCTGAGGATTCCTCTCCAGTGCTGACATGGATCTTGGGGTACTTCTGGAGTCTCCCCAGGGGAGTCAGTCCTCGTCTCGAGTGGGGCATGCACGTGCGCTTTCTCCCGAGCTGTAGCAGCAGTGTCGCGCTTCCCTTCGCGGTGGATCAAGGGATCTCTGGCTTTCCTTCAGGCTTTTCACAGGAGGCTTTCCCACAGGGCTGT
>NW_017207066.1:0-4588 GCF_001704415.2 Capra hircus | reverse complement strand
GGAGAGGAATCCCGAGAGCGCCCCGAGCAACTCGCATGGGGACTGGCCTTAACTGAGGCCACCAGAGCGGGTCCCTGTGATCCCCGTGTACGTCGAGAGCACCTGCAGCAACTCGAGAAAATCCAGGAGGTTTCCCCTCCAGGCGACATGAGGCCCATTTCCGCAGAGGCGTCTCGAGGCTAATCAAACCTAAACTCTGGAACTTCCAAAGGGTCCTTCACACCCTTGATGCAACTCAAGAATTCCCCGAAATACCCGTCTCCACTCGAGAGGAAGCACGAGAGTCCCGCCCACATCCAGAGGAGCCCCGATTCCACCTTTTAGCTCGAGAGGTTGATCCTTTCCCTGCGTGGTCGGGAAAGAATTCGCAGCATTCCCGTCAAATCTCAAGAGGGGCGCTCTCCAGAGGAAAGGCGAGAGGACTCCAGGGTCGTGCCACCATTCCAGAGTCCCCCAGATGTCTCAGTCCATTCCAGGGAAACCTGTATTCCCTGCACTGCCTCGACTTTCAAGTCGAGGATCGACTCACACCACAGTGGCACGTGGTACAGCCCTGTGGGAAAGCCTCGTGGGAAAGCCTCGAAGGGAAAGCCACAGATCCCTTGATCCATGCGAAGGGAAGCGGACACTGCTGCCTACAGCTCGGGAGGAAAGCGCACGTGCATGGCCCCACTCGAGACGAGTACTGACACCCTGGGGGGACTCCAGAAGTACCCCATATCCATGTCAGAAGTGGAGAGGAATCCTCAGGTTCCGGCACCGACTCCAAACAAGGTCTTAGACCCCGGCATCGTCGGGAGAGGAATCCCGAGAGGCCCCAGAGCAACGCATATGGGGACTGGCCTTTCCTGAGGCCACCAGAGCGGGTCCCTGTGGTCCCCATCGTAAGTCGAGAGCACCTGCCGCAACTCCAGAAAATCCAGGAGGTTCTCCCCTCCAGGCGAGATGAGGCCCATTTACGCTGAGGCAACTAGGGGGTAATCACACTTAAACTCTGGAACTTCCAAAGGGTCCTTCACACCCTTGCTGCAAATCAAGAAGTTCCCCGACATACCCGTCTCCACTCTAGAGGAATCGGAGAGTCCCGTCCATATCCAGAGTGGCCCCGTTTCCGCCTGCTAGCTCGAGAGGAGGGATCCTTTCCCTGTGTGGTCGAGAAAGAATTCCTAGCGTTCCCGTCGCATCTCAAGAGGAGGCGCTCTCCACAGGAAAGGCGAGAAGAACTCCAGGATCAGGCCCCATTCCCAGAGTCCCCCGATGCCTCAGTCCATTCCAGGGAAACCTGTTTTCCCTGCACTGCCTCGACTTTTCAAGGCGAGGATCGACTCACACCACGGTGGCACGTGGGACAGCCCTGTGGGGAAGCCTCGGGGAAAGCCCTGTGGGAAAGCCTCGAGGGAAAGCCCCCTGATCCCTTGATCCACGCAAAGGGAAGCGTGACACTGCTGCTTCGCTCGGGAGGAAAGCGCACGTGCATTCCCCCACTCGAGACGACGACTGACTCCCCTGGGGAGACTCCAGAAGTACCCCAAGATCCATCTCAGCACTTGAGAGGAATGCTCAGGTTCCGGCACCTACTCCACACAAGATCTTAGGCCCCGGCATCCACTGAGGAGAGGAATCCCGAGAGGCCCCGAGCAACTCGCATGGGACTGGCCTTGCCTGAGGCCACCAGAGCGGGGTCCCTGAGGTCCCCGTCGTAAGTCGAGAGCACCTGCGCAACTCGAGAAAATCCAGGAGGTTCTCCCCTCCAGGCGAGATGAGGCCCATTTCCCCTGAGGCGTCTCGAGGCTATTCACACCTAACCTCTGGAACTTTCAAAGGGTCCTTCACACCCTTGCTGCAACTCAAGAAGTTCCCCGACATACCCGTCTACACTCGAGAGGAAGCACGAGAGTCCCGCCCACATCCAGAGGAGCCCCGTTTCCGCCTCCTAGCTCGAGAGGAGGGATCTTTTCCCTGCGTGCTTCTGGAAAGAATTCCCGGCGTTCCCGTCCCATCTCAAGAGGAGGCGCTCTCCACAGGAAAGGGAGAGGAACTCCAGGTTCCTGCCACCATTCCCAGAGTCCCCCAGATGTCTCCGTCCATTCCAGGGAAACCTGATTTCCCTGCACTGCATCGACTTTCAAGCGAGGATCGACTCACACCACGGTGGCATGTGGGATCGCCCTGGGAAAGCCTCGTGGGAAAGCCTCGGGGAAACGAAAGGGGAAAGCCACAGATCCCTTGATCCACGCGAATGGAAGCGCGACACTGCTGCTACAGCTCGGAGAGGAAAGCGCACGTGCATGCCCCACTCGAGTCGAGGACTGACTCCAATGGGGAGACTCCAGAAGTACCCCCAAGATCCACGTAAGCACTGGAAAGGAATCCTCAGGTACCGGCACCCACTCCACACAATATCTTAGGCCCCAGCTTCGACGGAGAGGAATCCCGAGAGGTCCCCTGGCAACTCGCATAGGGACTGGCCTATCCTGAGGCCACCAGAGCGGGTCCCTGAGGTCCCCGTCGTTAAGTCGAGAGCACCTGCTGCAACTCGAGAACATTCAGGACGTTCTCCCCTCCAGGCGAGATGAGGCCCATTTCCGCTGAGGTGTCTCGAGGCTAATCACACCTAACCTCTGGAATTTCCAAAGGGTCCTTCACACCCTTGCTGCAACTCAAGAAGTTCCCCGACATACCTGTCTCCACTCGAGGGGAAACACGAAGTCCCACACACATCGACAGTAGCCCCCTTTCCGCCTCCTACCTCGAGAGGAGGGATCCTTTCCCTGCGTGGTCGGGAAAGAATTCCCGGCGTTTCCGTGGCATCCCTAGAGGAGGCGCTCTCCAGAGGAAAGGTGAGACGAACTCCAGGGTCTTGCCACCATTCCCAGAGACCACCAGATGTCTCCGTCCATTCCAGGGTAACCTCTTTCCCTGCACTGCCTCGACTTTCAAGCCGAGGATCGACTCACACCACGGTGACACGAGGGACAGCCCTGTGGGAAAGCCTAAAGCCTGGTGGGAAAGCCTCGTTGGAAAGCCTCGAGGGAAAGCCACAGATCCCTTGATCCATGCGAAGGAAGCGCGACACAGCTGCTACAGCTCGGAGGAAAGCGAACGTGCATGACCCCACTCGAGACGAGGACTGACTCCCCTGGGGAGACTCCAGAAATATCCCAAGATTCATGTCAGCACTGGAGAGGAATCCTCAGGTTCCGGCAATGACCCCACACAAGGTCTTAGGCCCCAGCATCGACGGGAGAGGAATCCCGACAGGTGCCGAGCAACTCGCTTGAGGACTGGCCTTTCCTGAGGCCACCAGAGCGGGTCCCTGAGGTCCCCGTCGTAAGTCGAGAGCACCTGCCGCAACTCGAGAACATCCAGGAGGTTCTCCCCTCCAGGCGAGATGAGGCCCATTTCCGCGGAGGCGTCTCGAGGCTAATCACAACCTAACCTCTGGAACTTCCAAATGGTCCTTCAAAACCATGCTGCAACTCAAAGATCCCCGACATACCCGTCTCCACTCGAGAGGAAGCACGAGAGTCCCGCCACATCCAGAGGAGCCCCGTTTCAACCTCCTAGCTCGAGAGGAGGATCCTTTCCCTGCGTGGTCGGGAAAGAATTCCCGGCGTTCCCGTCGCATCTCAAGAGGAGGCGCATTCCACAGGAAAGGCGAGAGGAACTCCAGGGTCGTGCCACCATTCCCAGAGTCCCCCAGATGTTTCAGTCCATTCCAGGGAAACCTGTTTTCCCTGCACTGCCTCGACTTTCAAGCTGAGGATCGACTCACACCACTGTGGCACGTGGGACAGCCCTGTGGAAAGCCTCGTGGGAAAGCCTCGTTGGAAAGCCTCGAGAGAAAGCCCCTGACCCCTTGATCCACGCAAAGGGAAGCGTGACACTGCTGCTTCAGCTCGCGGGAGGAAAGCGCACGTGCATTCCCCCACTCGAGACGACGACTGACTCCCCTGGGAGACTCCAGAAGTACCCCAAGATCCATGTCAGCACTGGAGAGGAATGCTCAGGTTCCGGCAACTACTCCACACAAGATCTTAGCCCCGGCATAGACGGGAGTGGTATCCTGAGAGGCCCCGAGCAATTCGCAAGGGGACTGGCCTTTCCTGAGGCCACCAGAGCGGGTCCCTGAGGTCCCCGTCGTAAGTCGAGAGCACCTGCCGCAACTCGAGAAAATCCAGGAGGTTCTCCCCTCCAGGCGAGATGAGGCCCATTTCCGCTTAGGCGTCTCCAGGCTAATCACATCTAACATCTGGAACTTCCAAAGGGTCCTTCACACCCTTGCTGCAACTCAAGAAGTTCCCCGACATACCCGTCTCCACTCGAGAGGAAGCACGAGAGTCCCGCCCACATCCAGAGGAGCCCCGTTTCAGCCTCCTAGCTCGAGAGGAGGGATCCTTTCCCTGCGTGCTCGGGAAAGAATTCCCGGCGTTCCCGTCGCATCTCAAGAGGAGGCGCTCTCAAACCGGAAAGGCGAGAGGAACTCCTGGGTCGTGCCACCATTCCCAGATCCCGCAGATGTCTAGTCCATTCCAGGGAAACCTGTTTCCCTGCACTGCCTCGACTTTCAAGCCGAGGATCGACTCAC
>NW_017207065.1:0-4589 GCF_001704415.2 Capra hircus | reverse complement strand
GTTCCTCTTGCCTTTCCTGTAGAGAGCGCCTCCTCTTGAGATGCGACCGGAATGCCAGGAATTCTTTCTCGACCACGCAGGGAAAGGATCCCGCCTCCTGGAGCTAGGGGGCGGAAACGTGGATCCTCTGGATGTTTGCGGGACTCTCGAGCTTCCTCTTGAGTGGAGACGGGTATGTCGGGGAACTTCTTGAGTTGCAGCAAGGGTGTGAAGGAGCCTTTGAAGTTCGAGACGTTAGATGTGATTAGCCTCGAGACGCCTCAGCGGAAATGGGCCTCATCTCGCCTGGAGGGGAGAACCTCCTGGACTTTGTCGAGTTGCGGGAGTTGCTCTTCACTTACGACGGGGACCTCAGGGACCCGCTCTGGGGGCCTCAGGAAAGGCCAGTCCCCATGCGAGTTGCTCGGGGGCCTCTCGGGATTCCTCTCCTGTCGATGCCGGGGCCTAAGACCTTGTGTGGAGTCGGTGCCTGAAACTGAGGATTCCCCTCCAGTGCTGACATGGATCTTGGGGTACTTCTGGAGTCTCCCCAGGGGGAGTCAGACCTTGTCTCGAGTGGGGCATGCACGTGCGCTTTCCTCTCGAGCAGTAGCAGCAGTGTCACGCTTCCCTTCGGGTGGATCAAGGGATCTGTGTCTTTCCGTCGAGGCTTTCCCACGAGGCTTTCCCACAGGGCTGTCCCACGTGCCACCGTGGTGTGAGTCGATCCTCGGCTTGAAAGTCGAGGCAGTGCAGGGAAAACAGGTTTCCCCGGGAATGGACTGAGACATCTGGGGGACTCTGGGAATGTGGAACGACCCTGGAGTTCCTCTCTCGCCTTTCCTGTGTCGAGCGCCTCCTCTTGAGATGCGACGGGAACGCTGGGAATTCTTTCCCAAGCATGCAGGGAAAGGATCCCTCCTCTCGAGCTAGGAGGCGGAAACGGGGCTCCTCTGGATGTGGGCGGGACTCTCGTGCTTCCCCTCGAGTGGAGACGGGTATGAAGGGGAATTTCTTGAGTTGCAGGAAGGGTGTGAAGGACCCTGTGGAAGTTCCAGTGGTTAGGTGTAATTAGCCTCGAGACGCCTCAGCAGAAATGGGCCTTATCTTGCCTGGAGGGGAGAACCTCCTGGATTTTCTGTAGTTGTCGGAAGGTGCTCTCGACTTACGACGGGGACCTCAGGGACCCGCTCTGGTGGCCTCAGGAAAGGCCAGTCCCCATGCGAGTTTCTCCCGGGCCTCTCGGGATTCCTCTCCCGTCGATGCTGGGGCCTAAGACCTTGTGTGGACTCAGTGACGGAAACTGAGGATTCCTCTCCAGTGCCGACATGGATCTTGTGGTACTTCTGGAGTCTCCCCAGGGGAGTCAGTCCTTGTCTCGAGAGGGGGCATGCACGTGCGATTTCCTCCCGAGCTGTAGCAGCAGTGTCATGCTTCCCTTTTCGTGGATCAAGGGATCTGTGGCTTTCCCTCTAGACTTTCCCATGACGCTTTCCCACGAGGCTTCCCACAGGGCTTTCCCACGTACCACTGTGGTGTGAGTCGATCCTTGGCTTTAAAGTCGAGGCAGTGAAGGGAAAACAGATTTCCCTGGAATGGACTCAGACATCTGGGGGACTCAGGGAATGTTGCACGACCCTGGAGTTCCTCTCGCCTTTCCTGTGGAGAGCGCCTCCTCTTGAGATGCGACGGGAACCCGGGAATTCTTTCCCGACCACGCAGGGAAACGATCCCTCCTCTCGAGCTAGGAGGCCGGAAAACAGGGCTACTCTGGATGTGGGCGGGACTCTCGTGCTTCCTCTCGATTGGAGACGGGTATGGTCGGGGAACTTCTTGAGTTGCAGCAAGGGTGTGAAGCACCCCTTGAAAGTTCCAGAGGTTAGGGTTGATTAGCCTCCGAGATCGCCTCAGCAGAAATGGGCCTCATCTCGCCTGGAGGGGAGAACCTCCTGGATTTTCTCGACTTGCGGCAGGTGCTCTCGACTTAACGACGGGGACTTCAGGGACCCGCCTCTGGTCGCCTCAGGAAAGGCCAGTCCCCATGCGAGTTGCTCGGGGGCCTCTCGGATTCCTCTTCCCGTCTATGCCGGGGCCTAAGACCTTGTGTGGAGTCGGTGCCGGAACCTGAGGATTCCTCTCCAGTGCCGACATGGATCTTGGGTACTTCTGGAGTCTCCCCAGGGGAGTCAGTCCCCGTCTCGAGTGGGGGCATGCACGTGTGCTTTCCTCCCCAGCTGTAGCAGCAGTGTCACGCTTCCCTTCGCGTGGATCAAGGGATCTATGGCTTTCCCTGGAGGTTTTCACACGAGGCTTTCCCACGAGACTTTCCCACATGGTTGTCCCACGTGCCACCATGATGTGAGTCGATCCACGGCTTGAATGTCGAGGCAGTGCAGGGAAAACAGGTTTCCCTGGAATGGACTGAGACATCTTGGGGACTCTGGGAATGGTGGCACGACCCTGGATTTCCTCTCGCCTTTCCTGTGGAGAGCGCCTCCTCCTGAGATGCGACGGGAACGCCGGGAATTCTTTGCCGACCACGAAAGGAAAGGATCCCTCCTCTCGAGCTAGGACGCGGAAATGGGGCCCCCTCTGGATGTAGGCGGGACTCTCGTGCTTCCTCTTGAGTGGAGACGGGTATGTCGGGGAACTTCTTGAGTTGCAGCAAGGCTGTGAAGGACCCTTTGGAAGTTCCAGAGATTAGGGGTGATTAGCTTCCAGTCGCCTCAGCGGAAATGGGCCTCATCTCGCCTGGAGGGGACAACCTCCTGGATTTTCTCGACTTGCGGCAGGTCCTCTCGACTTACGACGGGGACCACAGGGACCCCTCTGGTGGCCTCAGGAAAGGCCAGTCCCCATGCGAGTTGCTCGGGAGCCTTTCGGGATTTCTCTCCCGCCGATGCCGGGGCCTAAGACCTTGTGTGGATTCGGTGCCGGAACCTGAGGATTCCTCTCCAGTGCTGACATGGACCTTGAAGTACTTCTGGAGTCTCCGCAGGGGAGTCAGTCCTCGTCCCGATTGGTGGCATGCACGTGCGCTTTCCTCCCGAGCTGTAGCAGCAGTGTCACGTTCCCTTCCCGTGGATCAAGGGATCTGCGGCTTTCCCTGGAGGCTTTCACACGAGGCTTTCCCACGAGGCTTTCCCACATGGTTGTCCCACGTGCCACCGTGATGTGAGTCGATCCACGGCTTGAATGTCGAGGCAGTGCAGGGAAAACAGGTTTCCCTGGAATGGACTGAGACATCTTGGGGACTCTGGGAATGGTGGCACGACCCTGGATTTCCTCTCGCCTTTCCTGTGGAGAGCGCCTCCTCCTGAGATGCGACGGGAACGCCGGGGAATTTTTTGCCGACCACGAAAGGAAAGGATCCCTCCTCTCGAGCTAGGAGGCGGAAACGGGGCCCCTCTGGATGTAGGCAGGACTCTCGTGCTTCCTCTTGAGTGGAGACGGGTATGTCGGGGAACTTCTTGAGTTGCAGCAAGGCTGTGAAGGACCCTTTGGAAGTTCCAGAGATTAGGGGTGATTAGCTTCCAGTCGCCTCAGCGGAAATGGGCCTCATCTCGCCTGGAGGGACTACCTCCTGGATTTTCTCGAGATAGGGCAGTTGCTGTCGATTTACGACGGGGACCTCAACGACCCGCTCTGGGGGGCCTCAGAAAAGGCCACTCCCCATGCGAATTGCTCGGGGCCTCTCGGGATTCCTCTCCGTCGATGCCGGGGCCTAAGACCTTGTGTGGAGTCAGTGCCGGAACCTGAGGTTTCCTCTGCAGTGCTGACATGGATCTTGGGGTACTTCTGGAGTCTCCCCAGGGGAGTCAGTCCTCGTCTCGAGTGGGGGCATGCACGTGCGCTTTCCTCCCGAGCTGTAGCCGCAGTGTCACGCTTCCCTACGCGAGGATCAAGGGATCTGTGGCTTTCCCATGAGGCTTTCCCACGAGGCTTTCCACGAGGCTTTCCCACAGGGCTGTCCAACCTGCCATCGCGGTGTGAGTCGATCCTCGGCTTGAAAGTGGAGGCAGTGCAGGGAAAACAGGTTTCCTTGGAATGGACTGAGACATCTGGGGGACTCTGGGACTGGGGCGTGATACTGGAGTTCCTCTCGCCTTTACTGTGGAGAGCGCCTCCTCTTGAGATGAGACGGGAACGCTAGGAATTCTTTCAGGACCACGCAGGGAAAGGATCCCTCCTCTCGAGCTAGCAGGCGGAAACGGGGCCAGTCTGGATACGGGCGGGACGCTCGGGTTCCTCTTAAGTGAGACGGGACGGGTATGTCGGGGGAACTTCTTGAGTTGCAGCAAGGGTGTGAAGGACCCTTTGGAAGTTCCAGAGTTTAAGTCTGATTACCCCCTAGTTGTCTCAGCCGAAATGGGCCTCATCTCGCCTGGAGGGAGAACCTCCTGGATTTTCTCGAGTTGCGGCAGGTGCTCTCGACTTACGACGAGGGCCTCAGGGACCCGCTCTGGTGGCCTCAGGAAAGGACAGTCCCCATGCGAGTTTCTCCCGGGCCTCTCGGGATTCCTCTTCCCGTCGATGCTGGGGCCTAAAGACCTTGTGTGGACTCAGTGACGCGGAACCTGAGGATTCCTCTCCAGTGCCGACATGGATCT
>NW_017207064.1:0-4590 GCF_001704415.2 Capra hircus | reverse complement strand
CCCACGTGCCACCGTGGTGTGAGTCCAACCCCGGCTAGAAAGTCGAGACAGTGCAGGGAAAACAGGTTTCCCTGGAATGCGACTGAGACATCTGGGGGACTCTGGATGGTGGCACAACCCTGGAGTTCCTCTCAACATTCCTGTGGAGAGCGCCCTCCTCTTGAGATGCGAAGGGAACGCCGGGAATTCTTTTCCGACCACGCAGGGAAAGGATCCCTACTCTCGAGCTAGGAGGCGGAAACGGGGTCTCTGCTGGATGTGGGCGGGAATCTCGTGCTTCCTCTCGAGTGGAGACCGGTTTGTCGAGGAACTTCTTGAGTTGCAGTAATGGAGTGAAAGACCCTTTGGAAGTTCCAGATGTTAGATGCGATTAGCCTTCCAGACGCCTCAGCGGAAATGGCCTCATCTCGCCTGGAGGGGAGAACCTCCTGGATTTTCTCGAGTTGCGGCAGGTGCTCTCGACTTACGACTGGGACCTCAGGGACCCGCTCTGGTGGCCTCAGGAAAGGCCAGTCCCCATGCGAGATGCTCGGGGGCTCTCGGGATTCCTCTCCCGTCGAAGCCGGGGCCTAAGACCTTGTGTGGAATCGGTGCCGGAACCTGAGTATTCCTGTCCAGTGCTGACATGGATCTTGGGGTACTTCTGGAGTCTCCCCAGGGGAGTCAGTCCTCGTCTCGAGTGGGGGCATGCAAGTGCGCTTTCCTCCCGAGCTGTAGCAGCAGTGTCACGCTTCCCTTCGCGTGGATCAAGGGATCAGGGGCTTTCCCTCGAGGCTTTCCCATGAGGCTTTCCCACGAGGCTTTCCCACAGGGCTGTCCCACGTGCCACGTGTGGTGTGAGTCGATCCTCGGCTTGAAAGTCGAGGCAGTGCAGCGGAAAACAGGTTTCCCTGGAATGGACTGAGACATCTGGGGGACTCTGGGAATGGTGGCACGACCTGGAGTTCCTCTCGCCTTTCCTGTGGAGAGCGCCTCCAATTTGAGATGCGAAGGGAACGCCGGGAATTCTTTCCCGACCACGCAGGGAAAGGATCCCTACTCTCGAGCTAGTAGGCGGAAACGGGGTCTCTGTTGGATGTGGGCGGGAATCTCGTGCTTCCTCTCGAGTGGAGACCGGTTTGTCGAGCGAACTTCTTGAGTTGCAGTAAAGGAGTGAAAGACCCTTTGGAAGTTCCAGATGTTAGATGCGATTAGCCTCCAGACGCCTCAGCGGAAATGGGCCTCATCTCGCCTGGAGGGGAGAACCTCCTGGATTTTCTCGAGTTGCGGCAGGTGCTCTCGACTTACGACTGGGACCTCAGGACCCGCTCTGGTGGCCTCAGGAAAGGCCAGTCCCCATGCGAGATGCTCGGGGGCCTCTCGGGATTCCTCTCCCGTCGAAGCCGGGGGCCTAAGACCTTGTTGGAATCGGTGCCGGAACCTGAGCATTCCTCTCCAGTGCAGACATGGATCCTGGGGTACTTCTGCAGTCTCCCCAGGGGAGTCAGTCCTCGTCTCGAGCGGGGGCATGCACCGTGCGCTTTCCTCCTGAGCTGAAGCAGCAGTGTCACGCTTCCCTATGCTTGGATCAAGGGATCTGTGCCTTTCCCTCGAGGCTTTCCCACCTTTCCCACGAGGCTTTCCCACGAGGCTTTCCCACGAGGCTTTCCCATGAGGCTTTCCCACAGGGCTATCCCACGTGCCACCGTGGTGTGAGTCGATCCTCGGCTTGAAAGTCGAGGCAGTGAAGGGAAAACAGGTTTCCCCTGGAATGGACTGAGAGATCCAGGGGACTCTGGGAATGGTGGCACGACCCTGGAGTTCCTCTCACCTTTCCTGTGGAGCGCGACTCCTCTTGAGATGTGACGGGAACACCGGGAATTCTATCCCGACCACGCAGGGAAAGGATCCCTCCTCTCGAGCTAGGAGGCGGAAACGGGGCTCCTCTGGATATAGGCGGGACTCTCGTGCTTCCTCTCGAGTGGAGACGGGTATGTCGGGAAACTTCTTGAGTTGCAGTAAGGGTGTGAAGGACCCTTTGGAAGTTCCAGAGGTAAGGTGTGATTAGCCTCGAGATACCTCAGCGGAAATGGGACTCAGCTCACCTGGAGTGGAGAACCTCCTGGTTTTTGTCGAGTTGCGGCAGGTGCTCTCGACTTACGATGGGGACCTCAGGGACCCGCTGTGGTGGCCTCAGGAAAGGCCAGTCCCATGCGAGTTGCTCTGGGGCCTCTCGGGATTCCTCTCACGTCGATGCACGGGCCTAAGACCTTGTGTGGAGTTGGTGCCGGAACCTGAGGATTCCTCTCCAGTGCAGACATGGTCCTGGGGTACTTCTGGAGTCTCCCAGGGGAGTCAGTCCTCGTCTCGAGCGGGGGCATGCACGTGCGCTTTCCTCCCGAGCTGTAGCAGCAGTGTCACGCTTCCCTTCGCGTGGATCAAGAGATCTGTGGCTTTCCCTTGAGGCTTTCCCACGAGGCTTTCCCACGAGGCTTTCTCACAGGGCTGTACCACGATGCCACCGTTTTGTGAGTCGATCCTCGGCTTGAAAGTCGAGGCAGTGCAGGGAAAACAGGTTTCCCTGGAATGGACTGAGACATCTGGGGGACTCTGGGAATGGTGGCACGACCCTCGAGTTCCTCTCGCCTTTCCTGTGGAGAGCGTCTCCTCTTGTGTTGCGACGGGAACGCCGGGAATTCTTCCCGAACACGCAGAGAAAGGATCCCTCCTCTCGAGCTAGGAGGCAGAAACGGGTCTCTTCTGGATGTGGGCGGACTCTCGTGCTTCCTCTCGAGTGGAGACGGGTAAGTCGGGGAACTTCTTGAGTTGCAGCAAGATTGTGAAGGACCCTTTGGAATTTCCAGAGGTTAGGTGTGATTAGCCTCGAGACACCTCAGCGGAAATGGGCCTCATCTCGCCTGGAGGGACGAACCTCCTGGATTTTCTCGAGTTGCGGCAGGTGCTCTCGACTTCAGACGGGGACCTCAGGGACCCGCTCTCGTGGCCTCAGGAAAGGCCAGTCCCCATGCCAGATGCTCGCGAGCCTCTCGGGATTCCTCTCCCGTCGATGCTGGTGCCTAAGACCTTGTGGGGAGTCGGTGCCCGTACCTGAGGATTCCTCTCCAGTGCTGACGCGGATCTTGGGGTACTTCTGGAGTCTCCCAGGGGAGTCAGTACGCGTCTCGAGTGGGGGCATGCACGTGCGCTTTCCTCCCGAGCTGTAGCAGCAGTGTCTCCCTTCCCCTCGCGAGGATCAAGAGATCAGGGGCTTTCCCTCGAGGCTTTCCCACGAGGCTTTCCCACGAGGCTTTCCACAAGGCTCTCCCACGTGCCACCGTGGTGTGAGTCCATCCTCGGCTTGAAAGTCGAGGCAGTGCAGGAAAACAGTTTTCCCTGGAATGGACGGAGACATCTGGTTGCCTCTGGGAATGGTGGCACGACGCTGGAGTTCTCTCGCCTTTCCTGTGGAGAGTGCCTCCTCTTGAGATGCGAGGGGAACGCCGGAATTCTTTCCGGACGACGCAGGGAAAGAATCCCTCCTCTCAAGCTAGGAGGTGGAACCGGGGCTCCTCTGGATGTGAGCGGGACTCTCGTGCTTCCTCTCGAGCGGAGACGGGTATGTCGGGGAACTTCTTGAGTTGCAGCAAGGGCGTGAAGGACCTTTGGAAGTTCCAGAGGTTAGGTGTGAGTAGCCTCGAGACGACTCAGCGGAAATGGGCCTCATCTCGCCTGGAGGGAGAACCTCCTGGATTTCCTCGAGTTGCGGCAGGTGTTCTCCACTTACGACGGAACCTCAGGGACCCGCTCTGGTGGCCTCAGGAAAGACCAGTCCCCATGCGAGTTGCTCGGGGGCCTCTAGGGATTCCTCTCCTGTCGATTCCGGGGCCTAAGACCTTGTGTGGAGTCAGTGCTGGAACCTGTGCATTCCTCTCCAGTGCTGTTATGGATCTTGGGTACTTCTGGAGTCTCCCCAGGGGAGTCAGTCCTCCTCTCAGTGGGGGCATGCACGTGCGCTTTCCTCCTGAGCTGAAGCAGCAGTGTCACGCTTCCCTATGCTTGGATCAAGGGATCTGTGCCTTTCCCTCGAGGCTTTCCCACGAGGCTTTCCCACGAGGCTTTCCATGAGGCTTTCCCACAGGCTGTCCACGTGCCACCATGGTGTGAGTCGATCCTCGGCTTGAAAGTCGAGGCAGTGAAGGGTAAACAGGTTTCCTGGAATGGACTGAGGATCAGGGGACTCTGGGAATGGTGGCACGACCCTGGAGTTCCTCTCACCTTTCCTGTGGAGCGCGACTCCTCTTGAGATGTGACGGGACAGGAATTCTATCCGACCACGCAGGAAAGGATCCCTCCTCTCGAGCTAGAAGGCGGAAACTGGGCTCTCTGGATGTGTGCGGGACTCTCGTGCTTCCTCTCGAGTGGAGACGGGTATGTCGGGGAACTTTTTGAGTTGCAGTAAGGAGTGTGAAGGACCCTTTGGAAGTTCCAGAGGTAAGGTGTGATTAGCCTCGAGATACCTCAGCGGAAATGGACTCAGCTCACCTGGAGGGGAGAACCTCCTGGATTTTCTCGAGTTGCGGCAGGTGCTCTCGACTTACCACGGGGACCTCA
>NW_017207063.1:0-4592 GCF_001704415.2 Capra hircus | reverse complement strand
AAACGGGGCTCCTCTGGATGTAGGCGGGACTCTCGTGCTTCCTCTCGAGTGGAGACGGGAATGTTGCGGAACTTCTTGAGTTGCAGCAAGGGTGTGAAGGACCATTTGGATGTTCCAGATTTAGGGTGTGAATAGCCTCGAGACGCCTCAGCGGAAATGGCCTCATCTCACCTGGAGGGGAGAACCTCCTGGATTTTCTCGAGTTGTGGCAGGTGCTCTCTACTTACGACGGGGACCTCAGGGACCCGCTCTGGTGGCCTCAGGAAAGGCCAGTCCCCATGCGAGTTGCTCGGGGCTTCACGGGGGCCTCTCGTGTTTCCTCTCCCGTCGAAGGTGGGGCCTAAAACTTGTGTGTGGAGTCAGTGCCGGAACCTGAGGGTTCCTCTCCAGTGCTGACATGGATCTTGGCGTACTTCTGGAGTCTCCCCAGGGGAGTCAGTCTCGTCTCGAGTGGGTGCATGCACGTGCGCTTTCCTTCCGAGCTGTAGCAGCAGTGTCGCACTTCCCTTCGCGTGGATCAAGGGATCTGTGGCTTTCCCTCGAGGCTTTCCCACGAGGCTTTCCCACAGGGCTGTCCCACGTGCCACCGTGGTGTGTGTCGATCCTCGGCTTGAAATTGGAGGCAGTGCAGGGAATACAGGTTTCCCTGGAATGGACTGAGACATCTGGGGACACTGGGAACGGTTGCACGACCCTGGAGTTCCTCTCGCCTTTCCTGTGGAGAGCGCCTCCCCTTGAGATGCGACGGAAATGCCGGGAATTCTTTCCCGACCACGCAGGGAAAGGATCCCTCCTCTCGAGTTTGGAGGCGGACACCGGGCTCCTCTGGATGTAGGCGGGACTCTCGTGCTTCCTCTCGAGTGAAGACGGGTATATCGGGGAACTTCTTGAGTTGCAGCAAGGGTGTGAAGGACCCTTTGGAAGTTCCAGAGGTGAGGTGTGATTAGCCTCGAGACGCCTCAGCGGAAATGGGCCTCATCTCGCCTGGAGGGCACAATCTCCTGGATTTTCTCGAGTTGCTGCAGGTGCTCTCGACTTAAGACGGGAAGCTCAGGGACCCGCTGTGGTTGCGTCAGGAAAGGCCAGTCCCCATGGGAGTTGCTCGGGGGCCTCTCGGGCTTCCTCTCCCGTCGATGCAGGGCCTAAGATCTTGTGTGGAGCCGGTGCAGGAACCTGAGGATTCCTCTCCAGTGCTGACATGGATCTTGGGGTACTTCTGGAGTCTCCCCAGGGGGAGTCAGTCCTCGTCTCGAGTGGGGGCATGCACGTGGGCTTTCCTTTCGAGCTGTAGCAGCAGTGTCCCACTTCCCTTCGCATGGATCAAGGGATCTGTGGCTTTCCCTCGAGGCTTTCCCACGAGGCTTTCCCCACGAGGCTTTCCCACAAGGCTGTCCCACGTGCCACCGGTGGTGTGAGTCGATCCTCGGCTTGAAAGTCGAGGCAGTGCAGGGAAAACAGGTTTCCCTGGAATGGACTGAGACCCTGGGGGACTCTGGGAATGGTGGCACGACCCTGGAGTTCCTCTCGGCCTTTTCGGTTTAGAGCCCCTCCTCTTTGAGATGCGACGGAATCGCCGGGAATTCTTTCCCGACCACGCAGGGAAAGGATCCCTCCTGTCGAGCTAGGAGGCGGAAACGGGGCTCCTCTGGATGTGGGCGGGACTCTCGTGCTTCCTCTCGAGTGGAGACGGGTATGTCGGGGAAATTCTTGAGTTGCAGCAAGGGTGTGAAGGACCCTTTCGAAGTTCCAGAGTTTAGGTGTGATTAGTCTCGAGACGCCTCAGCGGAAATGTGCCTCATCTCGCCTGGACGGGAGAACCTCCTGTATTTTCTCGAGTTGCGGCAGATGCTCTCGACTTACGACGGGGACCTCAGGGAACCGCTCTGGTGGCCTCAGTAAAGGCCAGTCCCCATGCGAGGTGCTCGGGGGCCTCTCGGGATTCGTCTCCCGTCGATGTCAGTGCCTCAAACCTTGTGTGGAATCGGTGCCGGTATCTGAGGATCCTCTCCAGTGCTGACATGTATCTTGGGGTAGTTCTGGAGTCTCCCCAGGGGAGTCAGTCCTCGTCTCGAGTGGGGGCATGCACGTGCGCTTTAATCCTGAGCTGAAGCAGCAGTGTCACGTTTCCCTATGCTTGGATCAAGGGATCTGTGGCTTTCCCTCGAGGCTTTCCCACGAGGCTTTCCCACGAGGCTTGCCCACAGGGAGGTCCCACGTGCCACCGTGGTGTGAGTCGATCCTCGGCTAGAAAGTCGACGCAGTGCAGGGAAAACAGGTTTCCCTGGAATGGACTGAGACATCTGGGGGACTCTGGGAATGGGGCCTGATACTGGAGTTCCTCTCGCCTTCCTGTGGAGAGCGCCTCCTCTTGAGATGCGACGGGAACTCCGGGAATTCTTTCCCGAGCACACAGGGAATGGATCCCTCCTCTCGAGCTAGGAGGCGGAAACGGGGCTCCTCTGGATGTGGGCGGGACTCTCGTGTTCCTCTCGAGTGGAGACGGGTATGTCGGGGAACTTCTTGAGTTGAAGCAAGGGTGTGAAGGACCCTTTGGAAGTTCCAAAGGTTAGGTGTGAATACCCTTGAGACGCCTCCGCTGAAATGGGCCTCATCTCGCCTGGAGGGGAGAACCTCCTGGATTTTCTCGAGTTGCGGCTGGTGCTCTTGTCTTACGACGGGGACGACAGGGACCCTCTCTGGTGGCCTCAGGAAAGGCCAGTCCCCATGCGAGTTACATGGGGGCCTCTCGGGATTCCTCTCCCGTCTATGCTGGGGCCTAAGACCTTGTGTGGAGTCAGTGCCGGAACCTGAGGATTCCTCTGCAGTGCAGACATGGATCTTGGGGTACTTCTGGAGTCTCCCCAAGGGAGTCAGTCCTCGTCTCGAGTGGGGGCATGCACGTGCGCTTTCCTCCTGAGCTGTAGCAGCAGTGTCGCGCTTCCCTTCACATGGATCAAGGGATCTGTGGCTTTCCCTCGAGGCTTTCCCACGAGGCTTTCCCAAGAGGCTTTCCCACAGGGCTGTCACACGTGACACTGTGGTGTGAGTCGATCCTCGTCTTGAAAGTCGACGCAGTGCAGGGAAAACAGGTTTCCCTGTAATGAACTGAGACATCTGGGGGACTCTGGGAATGGTGGTACGACCCTGGAGTTCCTCTCTCCTTTCCTGTGGAGAGCGCCTGCTCTTGAGATGCGACGGGAACGCCGGGAATTCTTTCCCGACCACGCAGGGAAAGGATCGCCCCTCTCGAGCTAGGAGGCGGAAACGGGGCTCCTCTGGATGTAGGCGGGACTCACGTGCTTCGTCTCGAGTGGAGACGGGTATGTCGGGGAACTTCTTGAGTTGCAGCAAGGGTGTGAAGGACCCGTTGGAAAGTTCCAGAGGTTAGGTGAGAATAGCCTCGAGACGCCTATGCGGAAATGGCCTCATCTCGCCTGGAGGGGAGAATCTCTTGGATTTTCTCGAGTTGGGGCAGGTGCTCTCGACTTACGACGGGGACCTCAGGGACCCGCTCTGGTGGCCTCAGGAAAGGCCATTCCCTTGCGAGTTGCTCGGGGGGCCTCTCGGGATTCCTCTCCGTCGATGCCGGGGCCTAAGACCTTGTGTGGAGTCAGTGCCGGAACCTGAGGATTTCTCCAGTGCTGACATGGATCTTGGGGTACTTCTGGAGTCTCCCCAGGGGAGTCAGTCCTCGTCTCGAGTGGGGGGCACGCACGTGCGCTTTCCTCCCGTGCTGTAGCAGTAGTGACACCCTTCCCTTCGCGTGATCAAGGGATCTGTGGCTTTTCCCACGAGCTTTCCCACAGGGTTGTCCCACGTGCCACTGTGGTGTGAGTCGATCCTCAGCTTGAAAGTCGAGGCAGTGCAGGGAAAACAGGTTTCCCTGGAATGGACGGAGACATTTGGTTGACTCTGTGAATGGTGGCACACGACCCTGGAGTTCCTCTCGCCTTTCCTGTGTGAGAGCGCCTCCTCGTTGAAATGCGACGGGAACGCCGGGAATTCTTTCCCGACACCAGGGAAAGGATCCCACCTCTCGAGTTAGGAGACGGAAACGGGGCTCTTCTGGATGTGGCCGGGACTCTCGTGCTTCCTCTCAAGTGGAGACGGTTATGTCGGGGAACTTCTTGAGTTGCAGCAAGGGTGTGAAGGACCCTTTGGAAGTTCCAGATGTTAGAATTGATTAGCCTCGGAGACGCCTCAGCGGAAATGGCCTCATCTCGCCTGGAGGGGAGAACCTCCTGTATTTTCTCGAGTTGCGGCAGGTGCTCTCGACTTATGACGGGGACCTCAGGGACCCGCTCTAGTGGCCTCAGGAAAGGCCAGTCCCCATGCGTGTTGCTCGGGGGCCTCTCGGGATTCCTCTCCGTCGATGCCCGGGCCTAAGACCTTGTGTGGAGTCAGTGCCGGAACCTGAGGATTCCTCTCCAGTGCTGACATGGATCTTGGGGTACTAATGGAGTCTCCCCTAGTGGAGGCAGTCCTCGTCTCGAGTGGGGGCATGCACGTGCGATTTCCTCCCGAGCTGAAGCAGCAGTGTCAGCGCTTCCCTTCGCGTGGATCAAGGGATCTGTGTCTTTCCCTCGAGGCTT
>NW_017207062.1:0-4592 GCF_001704415.2 Capra hircus | reverse complement strand
TTCCTCTCGCCTTTCCCCTGGAGAGCGCCTCCTCTTGAGATGCCGGGGAACGCCGGGAATTCTCTCCCAAACACGAAGGTAAAGGATACCTCCTCTCGAGCTAGGAGGCGGAAACGGGGCTCCTCTGGATGTGGGCCGGACTCTCGTGCTTCCTCTGGAGTGGAGATGGGCATGTCGGGGAACTTGTTGAGTTGCAGCAAGGGTGTGAAGGACCCTTTGGAATTTCCAGAGGTTAGGTGTGATTCGCCTCCAGACGCCTCAGCGGAAATGGGCCTCATCTCGCCTGGAGGGGAGAACCTCCTGGATTTTCTCGAGTTGCGGCAGGTGATCTCGACAAACGACGGGGACCACAGGGACCGCTATGGTGGCCTCAGCAAAGGCCAGTCCGCAGGCGAGTTGTGCGCGGGCCTCTCGGGATTCCTCTCCCGTCGATGCCGGGGCCTAAATCCTTGTGTGTAGTCGGTGCCGGAAGCTGAGGAATCCTCTCCAGTGATGACTTGGATCTAGGGGTTCTTCTGGAGGCTTCCCAGGGGAGTCAGTCCTTGTCTCGAGTGGGGCATGAACGTGCGCTTTCCTCCCGAGCTGTAGCAGCAGTGTCACGCTTCCTTCACGTGGATTAAGGGATCTGTGGCTTTCCCTCGAGGCTTCCCCACAGGGCTGTCACACGTGCACCGTAGTGTGAGTCGATCCTCGGCTTGAAAGTCGTGGCAGTGCAGGGAAAACAGGTTTCCCTGGAATGGACTGAGACATCTGGGGGACAGTGGGAATGGTGGCACGACCCTGGAGTACCTCTCACCTTTCCTGTGGAGAGCGCCTCCACTTGAGATGTGACCGAAACGGCGGGAATTCATTTCCGACCACGCAGGAAAGGATCCCTCCTCTCGAGCTAGGATGCGGAAACGGGGGCTCCTCTGGATGTGGGCGGGACTCTCGTGCTTCTCTCTCGAGTGGAGACGGGTATGTCGGGGAACTTCTTGAGTTGCAGCAAGGGTGTGAAGGACCCTTTGGAAGTTCCAGAGCTTAGGTGTGATTAGCCTGGTGACGCCTCAGCGGAAACCGCCCTCATCTCGCCTGGAGGGGAGAACCTCCTGGATTTTCTCGAGTTGCGGCAGGTGTTCTTTACTTACGACGGGTACCTCAGGGACCCGCTCTGGTGGCCTTAGGAAAGGCCAGTCCCCATGCGAGTTGCTCGGGGGCCTCTCGGGATTCCTCTCCCATCGATGCCGGGCCTAAGACCTTGTGTGGAGTCGGTGCCCAGAACCTGAGGATTCCTCTCCAGTGCTGACATGGATCTTGGGGTACTTCTGGTGTCTCCCCAGGGGAGTCAGTCCTCGTCTCGAGTGGGGGCATGCACGTGCACTTTCCTCCGAACAGTAGCAGCAGTGTCACGCTTCCCTTCGCGTGGATCAAGGGAGCTGTGGCTTTCACTCGAGGCTTTTCCCACGAGGCTTTCCCACGTAGACTTTCCCACAGGGCTGTCCCACGTGCCACCATGGTGTGAGTCGATCCTCGGCTTGAAAGTCGAGCAGTGCAGGGAAAACAGTTTTCCCTGGAATGGACTGAGACATCTGGGGGTCTCTGTGAATGTGGCGCGACCCTGGAGTTCCTCTTGCCTTTCCTGTGGAGAGCGCCTCCTCTTGAGATGAGACGGGAACCCAGGGAATTCTTTCCCGACCACGCAGGGAAAGGATCCCTCCTCTCGAGATAGGAGGCGGAAACGGGCCTCCTCTGGATGTGGGCGGGACTCTCGTGCTTCCTCTCGAGTGTAGACGGGTTAGTGGGGGAATTTCTTGGGTTGCAGCAAGGGTGTGAAGGACCGTTAGGAAGTTCCAGATGTTAGATATGATTAGCCTCGAGACGCCTCAGCGGAAATGGGCCTCATCTCGCCTGGAGGGGAGAACCTCCTGCATTTTTTCGAGTTTGCGGCAGGTGCTCTCGATCTACGACGGGGACCTCAGGGACCCGCTCTGGTGGCCTCAGGAAAGGCCAGTCCCCGTGCGAGTTGCTCGGGGGCCTCTCGGGATTCCTCTCCCGTCGATGCCGGGGCCTAAGACCTTGTGTGGAGTCAGTGGGTGAACCTGAGGATTCCTCTCCAGTGCCGACATGGATCTTTTGGTACTTCTGGAGTCTCCCCAGGGGCGTCAGTCCTCGTCTCCATTGGGGGCATGCAGGTAGGATTTCTCCCGAGCTGTAGCAGGAGTGTCACGCATCCCTTTACGTGGATCAAGGGAACTGTGGCTTTCCCTATAGGCTTTCCCACGAGGCTTTCCCACGAGGCTTTCCCACAGGGCTGTCCCACGTGCCACCGTGGTGTGAGTCGATCCTCGGCTTGAAAGTCGAGGCAGTGCAGGGAAAACATGGACTGAGACATCTGGGGGACTCTGGGAATGGTGGCACGACCCTGGAGTTCCTCTCGCCTTTCCTGTGGAGAGCGCCTCCTCTTGAGGTGCGACGGGAACGCGGGGAATTCTTTCCCCACCACGCAGGGAAAGGATCCCTCCTCTCGAGCTAGGAGGCGCAAACGGGCTCCTCTGCATGTGGGCGGGGACTCTCGTGCTTCCTCTCGAGTGGGAGACGGGTACGTCGGGAACTACTTGAGTTGCAGCAAGGTTGTGAAGGACCCTTAGGAAGTTCAAGAGGTAAGGTGTGATTAGCCTCGAGACCTCTCAGCTGAAATGGGCCTCATCTCGCCTGGAGGGGAGAACCTCCTGGATTTTCTCGAATTGCGGCAGGTGCTCTCGACTTACGACGGGGACCTCAGGGACACGCTCTGGTGGCCTCAGGAAAGGCCAGTCCCCATGCGAGTTGCTCGGGGGCCTCTCGGGATTCCTCTCCCTTCGATGCCGGGGCCTAAGATCTTGTGTGGAGTCGGTGCCGGAACCTGAGGATTCCTCTCCAGTGCTCACATGGATCTTGGGGTACTTCTGGAGTCTCCCCAGGGAAGTTAGTCATCGTCTCGAGTGGGGGCATGCACCTGCGCTTTCCTCCCTAGCTGTAGCAGCAGTGTCATGCTCCCGTCGCGTGGATCAAGGGATCGGTGGCTTTCCCTCGAGGCTTTCCCACGAGACTTTCCCACAGGGCTGTCCCACGTGCCACCGTGGTGTGAGTCTATCCTCGGCTTGAAAGTCGAGGCAGTGCAGGGAAAACAGGTTTCCCTGGAATGGACTGAGACATCTGGGGGACTCTGGAATCGTGGCACCACCCTGGAGTTCCTCTCGCCTTTCCTGTGGAGAGCGCCTCCTCTTGAGATGCGAGGGGAACGCCCGGAATTTTTTCCCGAACACGCAGTGAAAGGTTCCCTCCTCAAGAGCTAGGAGGCGGAAACGGGGCTCCTCTGGATGTGATCGGGACTCTCGTGCTTCCTCTCAAGTGGAGACGGGTATGTCGGGGAACTTATTGAGTTGCAGCAAGGGTGTGAATGACCCTTTGGAAGTTCCAGAAGTTAGCTGTGATTAGCCTCGAGACACCTCAGCGGAAATGGGCCTCATCTCGCCTGGAGGGGAAACCTCCTGGATTTTCTCCAGTTGCGGCAGGTGCTCTGGACTTACGAAGGGGACTTTAGGGACCCGATCTGGTTTCCTCAGGAAAGGCCAGTCCCCATGCGAGTTGCTCGGGGCTCTCGGGATTCCTCTTCCGTCGATGCTGGGGCCTAAGTCCTTGTGTGGAGTCCGTGCCGGAACCTGAGGATTCCTCTCCAGTGCTGACATGAATCTTGGGGTACTTCTGGAGTCTCCCCAGGGGAGTCAGTCCTTGTCTCGAGTGGGGGCCAGCACATGAGCTTTCCTCCCGAATGTAGCAGCAGTGTCGAGCTTTCCTTCGCGTGGATCAAGGGATCTGTGGCTTTCCCTCGAGGCTTTCGCACAGGGCTGTCCCACAGCCACCGTGGCGTGAGTCGATCCTCGACTTGAAAGTAGAGGCAGTGCAGGGAAATCAGTTTTCCCTGGAATGAAATGAGACATCTGGGGGAGTCTGGGAATGGTGGCACGACCCTGGAGTTCATCTCGCCTTTCCTGTGGAGAGCACTCCTCTTGAGATGCGAACAGGAACGCCGGTAATTCTTTCCCATACACCCAGCGATTGGATTCCCCTCTCGAGCTAGGACACGGAAATGGGGCTTCTCTGGATGTGGGCGGGACTTTCGTGCTTCCTCTCGAGTGGAGACGGGTATGTCGGGGAACTTCTTGAGTTGCAGCAAGGGTGTGAAGGACCCTTTGGAAGTTCCAGAGGCTAGGTGTCATTAGCCTCGAGATGCCTCAGCGGAAATGGGCCTCATCTCGCGCTGGAGGGGAGAACCTCCTGGAATTTCTCGAGTTGCGGCAGGTGCTCTCGCCTTACGACGGGGACATCAGGGACCCGCTCTGGTGGCCTCAGGAAAGGCCAGTCCCATGCGAGTTGCTCGGGGCCCTCTCGGGATTCCTCTCCGTCGATGCCCGGGCCTAAGACCTTGTGTGGAGTCGGGTGCCGGGACCTGAGGCATCCTCTCCAGTGCTGACATGGATCCTGAAATACTCTGGAGTCTCCCAGGGAAGTCAGTCCTCGTCTCGTTTGGGGGCATTCACGTGAGCTTTTCTCCCGAGGCTGTAGCACAGTGT
>NW_017207061.1:0-18249 GCF_001704415.2 Capra hircus | reverse complement strand
CCAGTCGTGTCAAACACACCCACTGCTTGCTTCTTCAGGGGCACTCCCACTAGCCTTCCTGGCCTCAGCTCCACAAGGGGCCTTTCCTCTCGAAGTAGGCCCCATGTCCCCTTGGGGAGGTGTCATGCCTCTTTTCTCCTCACTGCCAAAGGGTGGAGCCAAGCTCGCTCTGTCAGAGGTACAAAAACAGCAATTGAATGGATTTTCAAGCTCTTGCTAGGCTGCACCCTTTCAGGGCCCACTTTACTGAAACAGGTGCTCTGTGGCCCCTGGTTGGGTATGCAGGTTCACAAACAGGGTGAGATCCTGTCCAAGCCAAGAATTTTCCTGAAAGACCTAGGCTCACTAGAGCTCTCCTCCAGAGCAAAGGGGATAGAGGAGATGTATGGAGGAGTCTTTGCCTTTCCCTGTGAGTGTGGGGCTACTCCCTACGGCCCCAAGCTCAGGGATAACTGCCTCTAAGAAAGGAATGGCAAGAAGCGCTATTCTTGGAGGTTGGGACAGGGAGTTCGCAGCATGGGGAAAGAAAGACTTCTTCGGGGAAGAAGAGGCAACCACCGGGGGTGTGTTTGCAAGCCTCTATTTGGAAGGAACAGGTTTGCTTATACAACTCAAGACCTCCAGATCTGCTCAGAGGACTGAAGTTCCAGAGACAGGGCCATGTATCTCCCCTTCCCTTTGAGATCCTTGCAAAGACATTCCTAGCAGATCGTGGGAGTGCCCATGAAGAAGCAAGCAGCGGAGTGTGCTTGACATCACTGGCTGCCTACCTGGGCTCAGCTCCTCAAGGGGCCTTTCTCTCCTGGTAGGTATGCCCCTGTTTGGAGAGGGTGGTGCCCTCTTCCCTCCACACTGCCAAAGGGTGGAGGTGGAGCAAACTCGTTCTCTCCGAGGTAAAAAAAAAAAGACAAATTGGATGGATTTTTAAGCCTATCCTGCACCCCTCCAGGACCCACTCGAGCAAAACAGGTGCCTGTGGCCCCTAGGTCGGGTATGCAGGTTCACACACTGGGGATCCCGTCAAAGCCAAGAATTTTCCTGACAGACCTAGGCTCACTAGAGCTCTCCTCCAGAGGAAAGGGACAGAAAAGACGTGTGTGTGGAGGTGGCTCTGCCTTTCCAGGTCCCAATCTCAGGGATAACTGCCCCTAAGAAAGGAACTGCTGCTGCTGCTGCTGCTAAGTTGCTTCAGTCGTGTTCGACTCTGTGCGACGCCATAGACGGTAGCCCACTAGGCTCCCCCGTCCCTGGGATTCTCCAGGCAAGAACAGTAAGTGGGTTGCCATTGCCTTCTCCAATGCATGAAAGTGAAAATGAAAGTGCAGTCGCTCAGTCGTGTCCGACCCTCAGCGACCCCACGGACTGCAGCCTACCAGGCTTCTCCGTCCATAGGATTTTCTGAAAGGAACTGCAAGAAGCGCTTTTCCAGGAGGCTGGGAAAGGGAGTTCGCAGGATGTGGGGAAAGAGAGCCTCCTTCGGGAAGAATAGGCGGCCACTTGTTTTGTGTTGCAAACCTCTATTTGGAAGGAACAGGTTAGCTTATACAAAGGGAGACCTCCAGATCTGCTCAGAGGACCGAAGTTGCAGAGGCAGGTCGCTGTGTTTTCCCTTCACTTTGCGATCCTTGCAAAGACATTCCTTGCTGATAGATGATTCAGCAAGGGCCTTTGAGACTGTTGTTTTCTTTCCTAGGTTCAAAGATTCCTTCAGTTCCTAATATAGATATCCTAGAAATTATCTGACATCCGTGAAAATCTGAAATGTCCTGGTCAAATGCTGTCAGTTATAATTCCAGTTATTATATTAAAGCATTTCAAGTCGCAGCAGTGACCAGATTACATTGTCAATTTCTATTTAATCAGGTTTTAACCATGTCCTCTATGGTTTCACACTGATGCCTTTGCAGAAATACTGCTACTTCAAGATATATGGAATATACTTTTTTTAAGCTTACTGATAATTTGTTTGTTTGTTTGTTTGTCTTCTGGTAAGCTGGTACCAGATGGAATTTAGTCTCCTCTCTAGGTTAAGAGCACAAAGTTTTCTTAGAATGCAATTTTTGATAACAGACTATGAGTTTCTTTACCTTTCATTGATTTATAATTGTTTTCATCATCTGTTTTTTTACTTCGGTAAAGTAAATAAGCCTTATTTAAGATTTTGGTACATGTAGGATGGACTAAGCTTTCCCCACTCTTGCAAGTTCCCTTAACCCTTCAGATTCTTCTTGTGGGACCAAGATCTCACTTTCCTCCAGAGGGACAATCCAAGCTTTTTATTAGTTGATCTGCCCCTGACATCAGAGTCAATTTGAGCATGAGTTGGCCTATAATTTAGGCATGAAACTATGACTACATAAAGAAAAGGTGACTTTATGATTCAGGGATGGCCACGATATGCCTTGCACTTCAGAGAAAATAGGTTAAAATGATTTTTTTTCATCAAAACTGCACAGCCAGTTCTTTCAGCATATGCAATTGAAAACACCTAGTCATTAGGTCAGTTTTCATTCTAATCCCAAAGAAAGGCAATGACAAAGAATATTCAAGCTGCTGCACAATTGCACTCATCTCACACACTAGTAAAGTAATGCTCAAAATTCTCCAAGTTCACATGAACTGTGAACTTCCAAATGTTCAAGAGGGATTTAAAAAAATGCAGAGAAACCAGAGATCAAACTGCCAACATCCACTGGATCATTGAAAAAGCAAGAGAGTTCCAGAAAAAAAGACATCTATTTCTGCTTTATTGACTATGCCAAAGCCTTTGACTGTGTGGATCACAATAAACTGGGAAAAATTCTGGAAAGAGATGGGAATACAGACCACCTGACCTGTCTCTTGAGAACCTGTATGCAGGTCAGGAAAAACAGTTCGAACTGGACATGGAACAACAGACTGGTTCTAAATAGGAAAAGGAATATGTTCTGGCTGTATATTGTCACCCTGCTTATTTAACTTATATGCAGAGTACATCATGAGAAACACTGGCTGGAGGAAGCACACGCTGGAATCCAGATTGCTGGGAGAAATATCAAGAATCTCAGATATGCAGACGACACCACCCCTTATGGCAGAAAGTGTAAGTAAGAACTAAAGAGTCTCCTGATGAAAGTGAAAGAGGAGAGTGAAAAAGTTAGCTTAAAGCTAAGCATTCAGAAAACTAAAATCATTGCATCCAGTCTCATCACTTCATGGCAAATAGATGGGAAAACATTGGAAACAGCAGCAGACTATTTGGGGGGCTTGGAAATCACTGCAGGTGATGGCTGCCTCCATGAACTTAAAACATATTTATGACTTGGAAGAAAAGTGATGACCAAACTAGACAGCATATTAAAAAGCCGAGACGTTGCTTTGCCAACAAAGATCCATCCAGTCAAGGCTATGGTTTTTCCATATGTCATGGATGGATATGAAAGATGTACTATAAAGAAAGTGACAGCTGAAAATTGGATGCTTTTGAACTGTGGTGTTGGAGAAGATGCTTGTAGGTCGCTTAGACTACAAGGAGACGCAACCACTCCATCCTAAAGGAAATCAGGTCTGAATATACATTGGAAGGACTAATACTGAACCTGAAACTCCAATACTGTGGCCATTTGATGTGAAGAGCTGACTCACTTGGAAGTTGCTTTGATTTGCCTGTGAGTGTGGGAGCCCTCCCTGGGCAAAGGGCCTCAGGGGTCATTGCCACTGAATCACGACCTCCAAGCAAGCGCATTCCAGCTGTGTGACATTCAGGAAGCAGGAGACTGGGAAAACTATCTTCCTTAGAGGAAGGAAAGTCATCCACAGAGAGTGTGTTTTCAGGCCTCTCTTTGCAGCAAGTGTTTTGCTTCTCAGACATCAGAGCTGCAGGCTTGCTCTGAGGGCCTCAATTGCAGAGTCAGGGCTGTGTGTCTCACTGCACTTTCCAAGCATTGCAGACACATTCCTAGGTTGGAGCAGTGCTTCCCATGAGAAAGAAGCCTCGGGAGTGTGTCTGAGCGGGCTGAGTGCCATGCTAGGGTCACCTAGTCGAGGGCACCTTGCACATCCAATGGGCCCCAGGCGAGTAGCTATGGACCGGCCCTTCGGTTGAGATATCCCAAAGCAGGGAACAAAGCTAGCTCTGTCAGAAGGAGGAAAACAGCAATGGGATGGATTTTCAAGCAGTTGCTAAGTCACACCACGTTAGGGCTCCCCGGGAAAGAAATGCAAATTTTGGCCTCTAGGCCCAGTATCCAGATGTGTGCACAGGATATTTTCCCCACAGGATCCAAGAATGTTCCAGACAGACCTAAGCTCACTAGCTCTCTCCTGCAGAGGAAATGAAATATTGTTTGCTGAACCACGAAAAGATGCTGGGATTCTTGGCTTATGGAGGAGAAGAATTCAATCCAGGGCCCAAGACGAGGCCTTGATTGCTCAGAGCTTTTGTGCAATAGAGTTTTATTAAAGTATAAAGGAGATAGAGAAAGCTTCTGACAGAGACATCACAAGGGGCAGAAAGCGTACCCCCTTGCTAGTGTTGGTAATGGAGTTATATACTCTCCAATAAGTTATGACAACGAACAAAAGAATGTCTGGAGGTTGTAAAGACTCACTAGACCTACTCCCATAATTTACATTTTAAGATAACAGGATTAGCCAGAAGGTTTTTTCCAGAGACCGTCCTCAAGAAGGATGCATGATTGTTATATAATCCTAAGGAATGTAGAGGGGAAAACAGTTTGTCCTTTCTTCCTCCTTGAGAATTCTAGACCCCTCTCTCCTTGGGGACCCTTGAACTTCTTAGAAACCTGCCTTGGCAATGACTCTCTCAGAAACATGATTGAACAGCCGTTTGGAGCTTCCTTTGACTTTCCCTCGGAGGGAGGGAGCCCTCCCTGAGCACAGGGCCTCAGGGGCCATGGCCAATGAAAAAGAATCTCCCAGCAAGTGCTTTTCAGCCCTGTGTGGCTCTCAGCCCACAGGAGTCTGAGAAAACTCTCTTCCTTGGAGGAAGGAAAGGCAGCCCAAGAGTGTGTTTTCAGGCCTGTATCTTGCAGCAAGTGTTTGGCTTGTTAGACAGAAGACCTGCAGGCCTGTTCCAACAGACTCAATGCCAGAATCAGGGTCCTGTGTGTCCCCTGCAGTTTCCTGGCCTTGCAAACACATTCCTAGGTGAGAGCAGTCCTGCCCATGGGGAAGCAGGCTGCGGGAGTGTGTCTGAGGGGGCCAGGTGTCATGCTGGGGTCACCTGGTCGAGGGCACCTTGCACCTCCAATGGACCCCAGGCAAGGAGTTGCAGGCCACCTCCTTGCTTCTGAAATCCCAAAATGGGGAGCAAAGCTCGCTCTGTCAGAGGGAAGAAAACAGCAACAGGATGGATTTTCAACCAGTTGCTAGGCTGTTCTGCGTTAGGGCTCCAAGGAAGGAAAATGCGAATTTTAGCCCCTACGACTGGTATCCAGGTGGGCTCCCAGGATGATTTCCCCGCAGGATCCAAGAACGTTCCAGACAGACCTGGGCTCACTAGCTCCCTCCTGCAGAGGAAACATGAGAGAACAGCTATTTGGAGGTTGCTTTGACTTCCCCGGGAGGGTAGGATCCCTCCCTGTGTGCAGGGCCTCAGGGGCCATTGCTGCTGCAGAAATGCCCTCGAAGCCAGACCTTTCCAGCCTTGTATGACTCAGCACGGAGGAGACTGGAAAAGCTCTCTTCCTTGGAGGAAGGAAAGGCAGCCCCAGAGAGTGTGTTTTCACACCTGTATCTTGCAGCAAGTGTTTGGCGTCTCAGACGTCAGACCTCCAGGCCTGCTCCAACGGCCTCAGTTCCAGAGTCAGGGCCGTGTGTCTCCCTGCATTTTCTGAGCCTTGGGAACACATTCCTAGGTCAGAGCAGTCCTGCCCATGGGGAAGGAGGCTGCGGGAGTGTGTCTGAGGGGGTCGGGTGCCATGCTGGGGTCCAATAGACCCGGTACCTCCAATAGACCCCAGGACAACAGCGGTGGGGCTCCCCTGGCTTCCGAAATGCCAAAGCGAGAAGCAAAGCTAGCTGCTATCAGAAGGAAGAAAAGAGCAATCGGATGGATGTTCAGGCTGTTGCTGGTCCGCACCACTTCAGGGTCCCCCCGAGAGGAACAGGCGCCCTGTGGCCCCTAGGTCCGATATGCAGGTTAACACACAGGGTGTGTCCCCATAGGAGCCAAGAATTTTCCTGACAGACCTAGGCTCACTAGAGCTCTCCCACAGGGCAAAAGGGGTAGAACAGACTGTGGATGTGACTCTGCCTTTCACAGCGAGCATGGGGCCCTCCCTACAGCCCCGGGCTCCAGGGAAAATTGTCCCTGAAAAATGACCTCCAAGAAGCGCTTTTCCAGCAGGCTGGGATGCAGAGTTCACAGGATGCGGGGGAAAGTGATCGTCCTTCAGGGAAGAAGAGGCAGCCACCCAGTGTGTGTTTGCAAGCCTGTATTTGGAAGAAACTGGTTAGCTTCTTCAAGGGGAGACCTCCAGGTCTGCTCAGAGGACCGAAATTCCAGAGGCAGCACCATGAATCTCCCCTGTCCTTTCTGAGCCTTGGAAAGACATTCCTAGCTTATAGCGGTATTGCTCATGAAGAAGCAGGATGCAGGAATGTGTCAGACATGACTGGGTGCCTTCCTGGGTTCAGCTCCGTGAGGGGCCTTTCCACTCAAATTAGGTCCCATGCCTCCTTGGGGAGGAAGGGGGCCGCTTGCCTCCAAATTGCCAAAGGCTGGAACAAAGCTAGTTCTATCAGAGGTAAGAAAAGAGCAATTGGATGGATGTGGAAGCTGTTGCTGGGCCGCACTGCTTCAGGCCCCCCACCCCTCTGCCCCCGAGAGAAACAGGCGCCCTGTGGCCCCTAGGTCCTGGATGCAGTTTCACACATAGAATGTGTCCCCATAGGAGCCAAGAATTTTCCTGACAGACCTAGGCTCACTAGAGCTCTCCTACAGAGCAAAGGGGATGGGACAGATGTGTGGCTGTGGCTCTGCCTTTCCCTGGGAGTGTGGAGCCGCTCCCTATGGCCCCGGGCTCCAGGGGAAGTTGCCCCTGAATAATGACCTCCAAGAAGCGCTTTTCCAACTGGCTGAGACGTGGAGTTCTCAGGATGCAGGGAAAGCGAGTGTCCTTCGGGGAAGCAAAGGCAGTCACCTGTTATCATGACTTACTAGAATAGTAGGTACCTTCTCCGGTTGGGCAGAGGCCTTCCCTACCTGATCTGAAAAAGAAAACGAAGTAGCTCGCTGATTTGAGAAATAATTCCCAGACTTGGGTTTCCAACCAGTATAGAATCCGACAATGGCCCTGTCTTTGTAGCCGCGTTAATTAACAGGTATGTGAAGCTCTAAATATCAGTGGAAATTACATACAGCATATAGGCCCCAGTGTTCTGGAATGGTGGAAAGAAACAACCAAACTCTTGAAGAGACACTTTCAAAATGGATCATAGAGACTGACTGTACATGGATGGGCTTGCTTCCGGCAGACTTACTCATATTATGGGTAACCGCACGTTCCGATAGTTGTTGTCCTTATGAAATTTTCTATGGGAGACCCCCTCCCACAGTGAGGCAGGTGTTAGCAGATTTGCCACAAGTAAGGGGTGGGATTTCACAGCAGATGGAACAATTAGGTAAGGTAATAAATCAGGTAACTAAGTTTGTATAAAAAAGAATATCATTCCCCCTTGAGGAACAGATTCATGAATTTGTGCTCAGTGATCAGGTGTGGCTCAATGACTGGAAACACAATTCCTTGGCCTGACATCGGAAAGGTCCTTATACTGTTGTTTTAGCCACAATTCTGAAAGAGATGGGAATACCAGACCACCTAACCTGCCTCTTGAGAAATCTGGATGAAGGTCAGGAAGCAACAGTTAGAGCAGGACATGGAACAACAGACTGGTTCCAAAAAGGAAAAAGAGTATGCAAAGGCTGTATATTGTCACCCTGTTTATTTAACTTATATGCAGAGTACATCATGAAAAATGCTGGGATGGAAGATACATGAGCTGGAATCAAGATTGCCTGTAGAAATATCAATAAACTTAGATATGCAGATGACACCACCATTATGGATAAATGTGAAGAGGAACGGGTATGTCGGGGAACTTCTTGAGTTGCAGCAAGGGTGTGAAGGACCCTTTGGAAGTTCCAGAGGTTAGGTGTGGTTAGTCTCGAGATGCCTCAGCAGAAATGGGCCTCATGTCGCCTGGAATGGAGAGGCTCCTGGATATTCCCGAGTTTCAGCAGGTGCTCTCGAGTTACGACAGGGACTTCAGGGACCCGCTCTGGCGGCCGCAGGAAACGCCAGTCATCATGCGTGTTGCTAGGGGCCTCTCGTGATTCCTCTCCCGTCGATGCCGGGGCCTAAGACCTTGTGTGGAGTCGGGGCCGGAACCTGAGGATTCCTCTCCAGTGCTGACATGGATTTTGTGGTACTTCTCGAGTCTCCACAAGGGAGTCAGGCCTCGTCTCGAGTGGGGGCATGAGCGTGACATTTCCTCCCATGCTGTAGCAGCAGTGTCACGCTTCCCCATCCCTGGACCAAGGGATCTGTGGCTTTCCCTCGAGTCTTTCCCATCTAGGCTTTCCCACAGGGCTGTCCCACGTGTGACGGTGGTGTGAGTCGATCCTCGGCATGAAGGCCAAGGCAGTGCAGGGAAAACAGGTTCCTGTGGAATGGACTGAGACATCTGGGTGAGTCTCGGAATGGTGGCACGACCCTGCTAGTTCCTCTCCCCTTTCCTTTGGAGAGCGCCTCCTCTTGAGATGCGATGGGAATGCCGGGAATTCTTTCCCGACCAATCATGGAAAGGATCGCACATCTCGAGCTACGAGCCGGAAACGGAGCTCCTCTGGATGTGGCCGGACACTCGTGCTTCCTCTTGAGTGGAGACGGGTATGTCGGGGAACTTCTTGAGTTGCAGCATGACTGTGAAAGACTCTTTGGAAGTTCCAGAGGTCACGTGTGATTAGCCTCGAGACACCTCAGGGGAAACGGGCCTCATCTTGCCTGGAGGGGAGAACCACCTGGATTTTACCGTGTTGCGGCAGGTGCTCTCGACTTACGACGGGGACCTCAGGGATCCGCTCTGGTGGCCTCAGGAAATTCCAGTCCCCATGCGAGTTGCTCGGGGCCCTCTCCGGATTCCTCTCCCGTCGATGCCGGGGCCTCAGACCTTACATAGAGTCGGTGCAGTAACCTGAGGATTCCTCTCCAGTGCTGACATGGATCTTGGTGTACTTCTGGAGTCTCCCCAGGGGAGTCAGTCCTCGTCTCGAGTGGGGGGCATGCACGTGCGCTTTCCTCCCGTGCTGTAGCAGCAGTGTCGCTCTTACCTTCGCGTGGATCAAGGGATCTGTGGCTTTCCCTCAAGGCTTTCCCACGAGGCTTTCCCACGAGGCTTTGCCACAGGGCTGTCCCACGTGCCACAGTGGTGTGAGTCGATCCTTGGCTTGAAAGTCGAGTCAGTGCGGGGAAACAGGTTTCCCTGGAATAGACTGAAACATCTGGGGGACTCGGAGAATGGTGGCATGTCCCTGGAGTTCCTCTCACCTTTCCTGTGGAGAACGCCTCCTCTTGAGATGCGACGGGAACGCCGGGAATTCTTTCCCGACCGCACAGGGAAAGGATCCCTCCTCTCGAGCTATGAGGGGGAAACGGGGCTCCTCTGGATGCGGGCGGAACTATCGTGCTTCCTCTTGAGTGGAGACGGGTATGTCGGGGAACTTCTTGATTTGCTGCAAGGGTGTGAAGGACCCTTTGGAAGTTCCAGAGTTTAAGTGTGCTTAGCCTTGAGATGTGTCAGCGGAAATAGGCTTCATTTTGCCTGGAGGGGAGAACATCCTTGATTTTCTCCAGTTGCGGCAGGTGCTCTCGACTTACGACGGGGACCGCAGGGACCCGCTCTGGTGGCCTCAGGAAAGGCCAGTCAAGATTCAAGACACACTGGAGAGGGAGAGACATCACGAGAGGCTCCCGAGCAACTCGCATGGGGACTGGCCTTTCCTGAGGCCACCAAAGCGGGTCCCTGAGGTCCCCGTAGTAAGTCGAGAGCACCTGGCGCAACTCGAGAAAATCCAGGAGGTTCTCCCCTCCAGGCGAGATGAGACCCATTTGCGCTGAGGCATCTCGAGGCTAATCACACCTAACCTCTGGAACTTCCAAAGGGCCCTTCACACCCTTGCTGCAACTCAATAAGTTCCCCGACATACCCGTTTCCACTCGAATGGAAGCACAAGAGTCCCGCCCACAACCAGAAGAGCCCCGTTTCAGTCTCATAGCTCGAGAGGAGGGATCCTTTCCCTGCGTGGTCGGGAAAGAATTTCCGGCGATCCCGTCGCATCTCAAGAAGAGGCGCTCTCCACAGGAAAGGCGAGAGGAACTCAGGGTCCGTGCCACCATTCCCAGAGCCCCCAGATGTGTCAGTCGATTCCAGGGAAACCTGTTTTCCCCCCAATGCCTCGACTTTCAAGCCGAGGATCGACTCAGACCTCGGTGGCACGATGGGACAGCCCTGTGAAAAGCCTAGTGGGAAAGCCTCGTGGGAAAGCCTACAGAGAAAGCCACAGATCCCTGGATCCACGCAAAGGGAAGCGTGACACTGCTGCTAAAGCTCGGGAGGAAAGCGCACGTGCACGCCACACTCGCGACGAGGACTGACTCCCCTGGGAGACTCCAGAAGTACCCCAAGATCCATGTCAGAACTGGAGAGGAATCCTCAGGTTCCGGCACCGACTCCACACAAGGTCTCAGGCCCCGGCATAGACGGGAGAGGAATCAATAGAGGCCCCCGAGCAACTCGCATGGGGACAGGCCTTTCCTGAGGCGAGCAGAGCGGGTCCCTGAGGTCCCGTCGTAAGTCGAGAGCACCTGCAGCAACTCTAGAAAATCCAGGAGGTTCTCCCCTCCAGGCGAGATGAGGCCCATTTCCGCTGAGGCGTCTCGAGGCTATTCACACTTAACCTCTGGAAGCTCCAAAGGGTCCTTCACACCCTTGCTGCAACTCAAGAAGTTCCCCGACATACCCGTCTCCACTCGAGAGGAAGCACGAGAGTCCCGCCCACATCCAGAGGAGCCCCGTTTCCCCCTGCTAGCTCGAAAGAAGTGATCTTTTCCCTGCGTGGTCGGGAAAGAATTCCCGGCATTCCCGTCGCATCTCAAGAGGAGGCGCTCTCCACAGGAAAGGCGAGAGGAACTCCAGGGTCGTGCCACATTCCACAGAGTTCCCCAGATGTCTCACTCCATTTCAGGGAAACCTGTTTTCCCTGCACTGCCTCGACTTTCAAGCCGAAGATCGACTCACACCACGGTGGCACATGGGACAGCCCTGTGGGAAAGCCTCGTGGGAAAGCCTCGTGGGAAAGCCTCGAGGGAAAGCCATAGATCCCTTGATCCACGCTAAGGGAAGCTGACAGTGCTGCTACAGCTCGGGAGGAAAGCGCACGTGCATGCCCCCACTCGAGACGAGGACTGACTCCCCTGGGGAGACTCCAGAAGTCCCCCAAGATCCATGTCAGCACTGGAGAGGAATACTCAGTTTCCGGCACCGACTCCACACAAGGTCTTAGGCCCCGGCATCGACGGGAGAGGAATCCCGAGAGGCCCCAGAGCTACTCGCATGGGGACTGGCCTTTCCATGGGCCACCAGAGCGGCTCCCTGACATCCCCGTCTTAAGTCGAGAGCACCTGCCGCCACTCGAGAAAATCCAGGAGGTTCTCCCCTCCAGGCGAGTGAGGCCCATTACCGCTGAGGGCTCTCGATGCTAATCACACCTAACCTCTGGAACTTCCAGAGGGTCCTTCACACCCTTGCTGCAACTCAAGAAGTTCCCCGACATACCGTCTCCACTCGAGAGGAAGCACGAGAGTCCCGCCCACATCCAGAGGAGCCCCGTTTCCGCCTCCTAGCTCCAGAGGAGGGATCCTTTCCCTATGTCGTCGGGAAAGAATTCCCGGCGTTCCCGTCGCATCTCAAGAGGAGGCGCTCTCCACAGGAAAGCGAGAAGAACTCCAGTGTCGTATCACCATTCCCAGAGTCCCCCAGATGTCTCAGTCCATTCCAGGGAAACCTGTTTTCCCTGCACTGCCTCGACGTTCAAGCCGAGGATCGACTCACCCACGGTGGCACGTGGGACAGCTCTGTGGGAAAGCCTCGTGGGAAAGCCTCGGTGGGAAAGCCACAGATCCCTTGATCCACACTAAGGGACCGTGACACTGCTGCTACAGCTCGGGAGGAAAGTGCACGTGCATGCCCCCACTCGAGACGAGGACTGACTCCCCTCAGGTAGACTCCAGAAGTACCCCAAGGATCCATGTCAACACTGGAGAGGAATCCTCAGGTTCTGAACCGACTCCACACAAGATCTTAGGCCCCGGATCGACAGAAGAGGAATCTCGAGTGTCCCCGAGCAACTCGCATGGGGACTTGCCTTTCCTGAGGCCACCAAAGCGGGTCTCTGAGGACACCGTGGTAAGTGGAGAGCACCAACCCCAACTCGAGAGCAACCAGGAGGTTCTCCCCGCCAGGCGTGATGAGGCCCATTTCCTCTGAGGAGTCTCGAGGCTAATCACACCTAACCTCTGGAACTTCCAAAGGGTCCTTCACACCCTTGCTGCAACTCAAAAAGTTCCCCGACATACCCGTCTCCACTCGAGAGGAAGCGACGAGAGTCCCTCCCAAATCCAGAGGAGCCCCGTTTCCGCCTCATAACTCGAGAGGAGGGATCCTTTCCCTGCGTGGTCGGGAAAGAATTCCTGCCTTGCCTGTCACATCTCAAGAGGAGCGCTCTCCACAGGAAAGGCGAGAGGAACTCCAGGGTCGTGCCACCATTCCCAGAGTCACCACAGATGTCTCAGTCCATTCCAGGGAAAACTGTTTTCCCTGCACTGCCTCGATTTCATGGCGAGGATCGACTCACACCACGGTGGCAACGTGGGACAGCCCTGTGGGAAAGACTCCTGGGAAAGCCTCATGGAATAGCCTCAAGGGAAAGACACTAGATCCCTTGATCCACTCGACGGGAAGCGTGATCACTGCTGCTACAGCTCGGAAGGAAAGCACACGTGCATGCCCCGACTCGGAGACGAGGACTGACTCCCCTGGGGAGACTCCAGAAGTACCCCAAGATCCATGTCAGCACTGGAGAGGGATACTCAGGTTCCCGGCACCGACTCCACACAAGGTTTTAGGACCCGGCATCGACGGGAGAGGAATCCTGAGAGGCCGCCCGAGCAACTCCCAAGTGGACTGGCCTTTCCTGAGGCACCAGAGCGGGTCCCTGAAGTCCCCGTCGTAAGTCGAGAGCACCTGCCGCAACTCGAGAAACTCCAGGAGGTTCTCCCCTCCAGGCGAGATGAGGCCCATTTCCGCACAGGCGTCTCGAGGCTAATCACACCAGCCTCGGTAAATTCCAAAGGGTCCTTCACACCCTTGCTGCAGCTCAAGAAGATCCCCGACATACCCGTGCTCCGCTCGAGAGGAAGCAGGAGAGTCCTGCCCTCATCCAGAGGAGCCCCGATTCCGCCTCAAAGCTCGAGAGGAGGAATCCTTTCCCTGCGTTGTGCGGGAAAGAATTCCCGGCGTTCCCGTCACATCTGAAGTGGAGGCACTCTCCACAGGAAAGGCGAGAGGAACTCAGGTTCGTGCCACCATTCCCAGATTCCCCCAGATGTCTCAGTCCATTCCAGGGAAAACAGTTTTCCTTGCACTGCCTCGACTTTCAAGCCGAGGAGCGACTCACACTACGGTGGCACGTGGGACAGCCCTGTGGGAAAGCCTCCTGGAATGCGTCGTGGGAAAGCCTCGAGGAAAGCCACTGATCCCTTGATCCACTCGAAGGGAAGCGTGACACTGCTGCTCCAGCTCGGGAGGAAAGCGCTCGTGCATGCCCCCACTCGAGACAAGAACTGACTCCCCTGGGGAGACTCCAAAGTACCCCAAGATCCATGTCAGCAATGGAGAGGAAACCTCAGGTTCCAGAACCAACTCCACACAAGGTCTTAGGCCCCAGGCATGAACGGGGAGAGGAATCCCGAGAGGCCCGCGAGCAACTCGCATGGGGACTGGCCTTTCCTGAGGCCACCAGAGCGGGTCCCTGAGGTCCGTATCGAAAGGCGAGAGCACCTGCCGGCAACTCGAGAAAATCCAGGAGGTTCTCCCCTCCAGGCGAGATTAGGCCCATTTCCGCTGAGGCGTCTCGAGCTAATCACACCTAACCTCTGGAACTTCCAAAGGGTCCTTTACACCCTTGCTGCAAATCCAGAATTTCCCCGACATACCCGTCTCCACTCGAGAGGAAGCACGAGAATCCCGCCCACATACAGAGGAGCACCGTTTCCGCCTCCTAGCTCGGAGAGGAGGGATCCTTTCCCTCCGTGGTCGGGGGAAAGAATTCCCTGGCGTTCCCGTCGCATCTCAAGAGGAGGCGCTCTCCACAGGAAAGTCGAGAGGAAGTCCAGGGTCGTGCCACCATTCCCAGATTCGCCAGATGTCTCAGTCCATTCCAGGGCAAACCTGTTTTCCTTGCACTACGTTGACTTTCAAGCCATCGATCGACTCACACCACGGTGGCACGTGGGATAGCCCTGTGGGAAAGCCTCGTGGGAAAGCCACAGATCCCTTGATCCAGGCGAAGGGAAGCATGACACTGCTGCCACAGCTCCGGAGGTAATCGCACGTGCATGCGCCCACTCAAACGAGGACTGACTCCCCTGGGGAGACTCCAGAAGTACCCCAAGATCCATGTCAGCACTGCAGAGGAATCCTCAGGTTCCGGCACCGACTCCACACAAGGTCTTAGGCCCCGGCATCGATGGTAGAGGAATCCCGAGAGGCCCCTAGCAACTCGCATGTTGACTGGCCTTTCCTGAGGCCACCAGAGCGGGTCCCTGAGGTCCCCGTCGTAAGTCGAGAGCACCTGCCGCAACTCGAGAAAATCCAGGAGGTTCTCCCCTCCAGGCGAGATGAAGCCCATTTCCGCTGAAGCGTCTGGAGGCTAATTCCACCTAACCTCTGGAACTTCCAAAGGGTCCTTCACACCCCTTGCTGCAACTCAAGAAGTTCCCCGACATACCCGTCTCCTCTCGATAGGAAGCACGAGGGTCCCCGCCCACATCCAGAGGAGCCCCTTTCCGCCTCGTAGCTCGAGATGTGGGATCCTTTCCCTGCTTCGTCGGGAAAGAATTCCCGGCGTTCCCGTCGCATCTCAAGTGGAGGCGCTCTCCACAGGAAATGCGAGAGGAACTCCAGAGTCGTGCCACCATTCCAAGAGTCCCCTAGATGTCTCAGTCCATTCCAGAGGAACCTGTTTTCCCTGCACTGCCTCGACTTTCACGCCGAGGTTCGACTCACACCTCGGCGGCATGTGGGACAGCCCTCTGGGATAGCCTCGTGGGAGGAAAAGCCACAGATCACTTGATCCACGCGACCGGAAGTGTGACACTGCTGCTACAGCTTGGGGAGGAAAGCGCACGTGCATGCCCCCATTCGAGACGAAGACTGACTTCCCTGGGGGGGCTCCAGAAGTACCCCAAGATCCATGTCAGCACTGTAGAGGAATCCTCAGGTTCCTGCCCCAACTCCTCACAAGGTCTTTTTTTTTTCTTTCCTTTTTACTCTTTTCTTTGCATTTATTTAAACACAGTTCTCAAAACTTTTTGAGTGAAATTGGGCCCTCCTTTGGTAAGCAAAGAACCTGAAAGTAGTATTTAAAAAACGAACAGGCAAAGTCTTCAGATCATCCACAACACAGGTGTAGTGTTCCCTTCTTTTTTCTCAAAACTCTGAAGCACCCAGTTTTTCCATATAGTCTTAAAAGCTAGAAGAACAAGAGTACATTTGTGGTGGAATATTATTTTCACTTGCTGATTACTAATTGAAATACCATTATCCCCTTCTAACAGCTTTAAGAAATAGCCTTTTTAAGGCATACATTGTGCAACTCATCTTATTCCCTGCTATGTATAATACAGATTACATAAAGGCTGTCAAAGTCACATTTATATAAGAATTAAGCATTTGCTGTATTGAAAGATCTTTAGTTTTTAACACTAGCAGTATAGAGTTACAGAGCGTAATTTTTATCACTTAACTGCAGGTATATTAAGTATGGTATGTTTCATGGACTCGAGGAAAACGGGCATTTTTTTCTTTAATTTACTACTGACAATCTAATCAGAACAGTTCTCCTAAGCATTGATATGTTAGAAAGAAAAGTAAAAACCAAACGTTATTGTTGCTTTTTGCCATTTGGTAGCATTTTACACACAGGCTTCAATCTTCAGAATACCCTGTATTCAGTAGAAAAACCATTTAAATGAAGTTCTGTACAATAGAAACTTCTCAGCAGTCAAAATTTTAGACTGTAAAAAAATACATGTAAAACATACTTTTCTGAAAACACTTAACTTTGAACAAAGCACCGAACTACACAAATGCAGAATGAAAACAGCATTTCAACTCCACCAAAAGTAGTCATCATAAAAGGTGTAAAAGTCACCTAACTTCACCAGGCACTGTTCACTTTTTAAACAGGAGACAATAAAAAATATTGTCCACAAACAATATCCCAACTCTAGGGCAGGTTTCAGAAAGTCTTCATCTTCATGCTTTAATAGCGACGAGGTGAGTATGATCGAGATCTGGAACGTGATCTGTATCCTCCACGACTATAGTAGGGAGAAGGTGACCGTCTTCTGTATTTCTGATCCCTGTCTTGAGCAGCTCTCCATCCTCCTCCTCCTCCTCCTCCTCCTCTGTACGATCTGCTGTAATAGTCCCGATCATCATAGCCTCGATCATATCCTCTGTCATAGTAATCTCGACGGCGTGAGCTGCCATAGGTAGGTCTCCCCATGTAAATTCCTGCTGTTGGAGTATGTGGTCTTTTCGTTATGGAGAAGTCAACTCTGATCCTACATCCATCAAGCTCCATTCCATTGGCACACTCTTTTGCTTCCTTGGCATCATCTACATTTTCAAAGTATACAAAGGCAAATCCTCTTGAACGTCTAGACTGCTGGTCATATACAATAGATACATCAGCAATTGGGCCATATTTAGAGAACATTTCTCTTAGATCTCTTTCTGTAGTATACAAGCTCAATCCAAATACTCCAAGACAACAGTTAGGATCAGGATTTGCCCGATTCCCAACATGACGCCAGCGAGTAGACATGGGAGAATGACTGTGGCTATGCCGTCTTCGATAATCTCTGCTGTAAGATCTGCTACGAGATCTTCTATGGGACCGGACCGAGATCGTGACCTTGTATAATGCCTCCGAGAACTTCTTCTGGATCTAGACCTAGATTCCGATCTGGACCTGGACTTTGATCTGGAACGCCTGGAATCTTCCTTGGAGCGAGACCTTGCAGGGGTATGACTTGCAGATTTCCCAGATCCATGAGCACTTCCGCTTCTGGAAGCAGAACGGGATTCCCCCTCGCCGTAGTTCTCCTCGCCGCTGTCGCTCATGACTTTCACTGCTGTCGCCGCTCGATGTGCTTCAATCGAAGCTGCCAACCTCTCGCACCTTCAGTGTAGAGGCTCCGCCGCAGCCTCACACCACACACCGGTGCCCCAGGCACTGAGAACCGAAACGCTCCGCGTCGCCTCCGCTCGGGCTCTCCACACAAGGTCTTAGGCCCCGGCATCGACGTGAGAGGAATCCTGAGAGGCCCCCTAGCAACTCCCATGGGCACTGGCCTTTTCTGAGGCCACAGGAGCGGGTCCCTGAGGTCCCCATCCTAAGACGAGAGCACCTGCTCCAACTCAAGATAATCCAGGAGGTTCTCCCCTCCAGGCGAGATGAGGCCCATTTCCCCTGAGGCATCTCGAGGCTAATCACACCTAACCTCTGGAACTTCCAAAGGGTCTTTGACACCCCTGCTGCAAGTCAAGAAGATCACCGACATACCCGTCTCCACTCGAGATGAAGCACGAGGGTCCCGCCCACATCCAGAGGAGCCCCGTTTCCGCCTCGTATCTAGAGAGGAGGGATCCTTTCCCTGCGTGGTCGGGAAAGAATTCCTGGCGTTCCCGTCGCATCTCAAGAGGAAGTGCTCTCCACAGGAAAGGCCAGAGGAACTCCAGGGTCGTGCCACCATTCCAAGAGTTCCCCAGATGTCTCAGTCCATTCCAGAGGAACCTGTTTTCCCTGCACTGCCACGACTTTCACGCGAGGATCGTCTCACACCAAGGGTGCATGTGGCCCTGTGGGAAAGCCTCATGGGAAAGCCTAGAGGGAAAGCC
>NW_017207060.1:0-4592 GCF_001704415.2 Capra hircus | reverse complement strand
ATACATCTCCTCTATCCCCTTTGCTCTGGAGGCACGCAGCTCTAGTGAGCCATAGGTCTTTCCAGGAAAATTCTTGGCTTCGAGACAGGATCTCACCCTGTTCCTGTGAACCTTGCCATACCAAACCAGGGCCACAGCGAGCACCTGTATTCAGTAAAGTGGGGGTGCAGCCTAGCAAGAGCTTGAAAACCAAATTGCTGTTTTTGTACCTCTGACAGAGCTTGACAGTTGACTACCAGTGAGGAGAAAAGAGGCATGACACCCTAAGGGGACATGGGCCTACTTCGAGAGGAAAGGCCCCTTGTGGAGCTGAGGCCAGGAAGGCACACAGTCGTGTCAAACACACTCCACAGCTTGCTTTCTTCAGGGCACTCCGCTATCAGCTAGGAATGTCTTTGCAATGATCACAAAGGGAAGGGGAGATACAGGGCCCTGCTTCTGGACCTCCGGTGCTCTGAGCAAATCTCTCGAGGTCTCCCGTTGTTGTCAAGGTCAAGGTCAAGTTCAAGTTCAAGGTCAAGTTCACAAGTTCAAGTTCAAGTTCAAGTCAAGATCAAGGTGAAGTTCAAGTTCAAAGGTCAAGGTCAAGGTTCAAGTCAAGTCAAGTTCAAGTTCAAGGTCAAGTCAAGGTTTCAAGTTGAAGTTCAAGGTCAAGGTCAAGGTTCAAGTCAAAGTCAAGTCAAGTTCAAGTCAAGTCAAGGTCAAGTCAAAGTCAAGTCAAGGTCCAAGTTCAAGTTCAAGTCAAGTCAAGTTCAAGGTCAAGGTTCAAGTTCAAGTTCAAGGGTCAAGTTCAAGCCAAGGTTCAAAGTCAAGGTCAAGGTCAAGGTCAAGGTCAAGTTCAAAAGGGCAGGGCAAGGCCAAGCCCAAGACCAAAGGCAAGGCAAGGCAAGGGCAAGGCCCAGGCCAAGGCAAAGGCCAAGGCCACCAAAAGCGAAGCCCAAACCCCGTAACGCCTGACAAAAAGGCAGAAGCCACTAGGCCCCTGTGCAGAGGAAGCCACTGAAGGCAGCAAGGCCACAGAGCTCCCCGACTCCCATTCCCACAGGAAGATGTGAGGATAAAGGGCCTCATCCCAGCACAGCACCTGCTCCCACCACCCCGCAACCCCTGCCCCCGCCCCCGCAGCACGCCCCCTGAAACAACCACTGTCTTCCCAGAAAAGAGAACGGAGAAGCCATGTGTGTGCCAAAGGGAGCAAGATGAACGAACGATGCCACGCCTCCGAATTTGGGCACACCTGACGCCTCGGAACCCCGGGCCTGGCCGATGGGTCCCAGCCGTTCTCGGGTGGGAGGGGGGTCAACACATTGGCCGAGAGCCCTTGCCCAGGCCACCCGCAAATCCCCTGAGATGTGATCCGACCACAGGGACCGAGGGCAAACGTACCGCTTGAGGTGCTGGAGGAGCCGAACCAAGCCATGGTGGGAGAGTTACACGGGCACGCTGCAGACTGCTGGCCGAGTGGGCGGGGACCCAGCAGCTTAGGACTCTGGAGAACGGGAGGCGTCTCCGCCACCATTGACGTCAATAGGGTTTGGGTGGGTAGATGGTGGGGGTCGCCCCTGGCCTCTTTCCAAGCAGAGACCCTGGACGGAGTCCCGTGGAGCGAGTGGGCTTTTCCCGGGCACGGCTGAGCCCTGGACCGCCAAGATCCCCGTTGGGGTGGGCGGGCAGTTCGCGCACTTTGGTTTGTGGCCCTCCCTCGCAGCGGGGGTGGGATCAACCCCGGGTGGATCAATCAGGGGCCCTCAGCAGTGCAAGGGAGCTCACCGCCCAGGAAACGCCCCTAGGTCCCTTTGAATTGGCCACCAACGCCCCCTTTCCCAGCCTGCCTTGCTCTGGGATTTCCCGCCTTTTCACATTCCACAGGTCCCTGGGCCTCGACTGTCCCCCGCTGGCTCCTCCGAGGCATTCCGGGACACCAGACGCTCTCTCCAGCGCTTCCACCTAGATGCCTCGCTGTCCTCGCCTCCGTTTCCCCCATGCCCCCTCCCCAACTTCTCCATGGGCTCTTGGCATCCTTTCCCTACAGCAGTCCCAGAGTGCCACCGCCGAGGGCTTTGAGTTGCCTGGAGCCCAAGGGCTCCCGGCCAGAGACCTGAGGGGCCAGCGTCTGGACTGGCAGCTAATGCCATTTGGGGCTTTTCTCACGTGGAGCCTGAGGCCCGCACCTCCGCGGGCAACCCCCCAGCGCGAGTGCTCTGGAGACACCCGCCCAAGGGGACAGTGTATCCCCTACTGTGGGGAAGGAGGTTCCTGTTTTCCCTGGCAGTCTTTTCCATGAGCTTTCCCACAGGGTATTCACTTGCCACCATGGTGTGAGTCGATCCTCGTGCGTGAAAGTCTGAACCAGCTGCAGGGAAAACAGGAACCTCCTTCCCCACAGTAGGGGATACACTGTCCCCTTGGGCGGGTGTCTCCAGAGCACTCGCGCTGGGGGGTTGCCCGCGGAGGTGCGGGCCTCAGGCTCCACGTGAGAAAAGCCCCAAATGGCATTAGCTGCCAGTCCAGGACGCTGGCCCCTCAGGTCTCTGGCCGGAGCCTTGGGCTCCAGGCAACTCCAAAGCCCTCGGCGGTGGCACTCTGGGACTGCTGTAAGGGAAAGGATGCCAAGAGCCCATGGAGAAGTTGGGGAGGGGGCATGGGGGAAACGGAGGCGAGGACAGCGAGGCATCTAGGTGGAAGCGCTGGAGAGAGCGTCTGGTGTCCCGGAATGCCTCGGAGGAGCCAGCGGGGGACAGTCGAGGCCCAGGGACCTGTGGAATGTGAAAAGGCGGGAAATCCCAGAGCAAGGCAGGCTGGGAAAGGGGGCGTTGGTGGCCAATTCAAAGGGACCTAGGGGCGTTTCCTGGGCGGTGAGCTCCCTTGGCACTGCTGAGGGCCCCTGATTGATCCACCCGGGGTTGATCCCACCCCCCGCTGCGAGGGAGGGCCACAAACCAAAGTGCGCGAACTGCCCGCCCACCCCAACGGGGATCTTGGCGGTCCAGGGCTCAGCCGTGCCCGGGAAAAGCCCACTCGCTCCACGGGACTCCGTCCAGGGTCTCTGCTTGGAAAGAGGCCAGGGGCGACCCCCACCATCTACCCACCCAAACCCTATTGACGTCAATGGTGGCGGAGACGCCTCCCGTTCTCCAGAGTCCTAAGCTGCTGGGTCCCCGCCCACTCGGCCAGCAGTCTGCAGCGTGCCCGTGTAACTCTCCCACCATGGCTTGGTTCGGCTCCTCCAGCACCTCCAAGCGGTACGTTTGCCCTCGGTCCCTGTGGTCGGATCACATCTCAGGGGATTTGCGGGTGGCCTGGGCAAGGGCTCTCGGCCAATGTGTTGACCCCCCTCCCACCCGAGAACGGCTGGGACCCATCGGCCAGGCCCGGGGTTCCGAGGCGTCAGGTGTGCCCAAATTCGGAGGGCGTGGCATCGTTCGTTCATCTTGCTCCTTTGGCACACACATGGCTTCTCCGTTCTCTTTTCTGGGAAGACAGTGTTGTTTCAGGGGGCGTGCTGCGGGGGGCGGGGGCAGGGGTTGCGGGGTGGTGGGAGCAGGTGCTGTGCTGGGATGAGGCCCTTTATCCTCACATCTTCCTGTGGGAATGGGAGTCGGGGAGCTCTGTGGCCTTGCTGCCTTCAGTGGCTTCCTCTGCACAGGGGCCTAGTGGCTTCTGCCTTTTGTCAGGCGTTACGGGGTTTGGGCTTCGCTTTGGTGGCCTTGGCCTTTGCCTTGGCCTGGGCCTTTGCCCTTGCCCTTGCCTTGCCTTGGTCTTGGGCTTGGCCTTGCCGCCCTTGAAGTTGAACTTGAACCTTGACCTTGACCTTGACTTGACTTTGAACTTGAACTTGACCTTGACCTTGAACTTGAACTTGACCTTGACCTTGAACTTGAACTTGACTTGAACTTGAACTTGACGACTTGAACTTGAACTTGACTTGACTTGAACTTGAACTTGACCTTGAACTTGACTTGACTTTGACCTTGAACTTGAGCTTGAACTTTTGACCTTGAACTTGACCTTGACTTGACTTGAACTTGACCTTGACCTTGAACTTCAACTTGAACTTGACCTTGACCTTGACCTTGAACTTCAACTTGAACTTGACCTTGAAACTTGAATTTGACTTGACCTTGAAGTTTGACTGAACTTGAACTTAACTTCACTTGATCTTGAGACTTGAACTTGAACTTGACCTGACCTTAAACTTGAACTTGACCTTGAACTTGAACTTGACTTGACCTTGACCAACAACGGGAGACCTCGAGATTTGCTCAGAGCACCGGAGGTCCAGAAGCAGGGCCCTGTATCTCCCCTTCCTTGCCTTTGGATTGCAAAGACATTCCTAGCTGATAGCGGGAGCCCCTGAAGAAGCAAGTGGGAGTGTGTTTGACACGACTGTGTGCCTTCCTGGCCTCAGCTCCACAAGGGCCTTTCCTCTCGAAGTAGGCCCATGTCCCCTTGGGGAGGTGTCATGCCTCTTTTCTCCTCACTGCCAAGGGTGGAGCCAAGCTCGCTCTGTCAGAGGTACAAAATACAAAAACAGCAATTGATGGATTTTCAAGCTCTTCGCTAGGCTGCACCCTTTCAGGGCCCACTTTAGC
>NW_017207059.1:0-4593 GCF_001704415.2 Capra hircus | reverse complement strand
GGCACGTGGGACAGCCCTGTGGGAAAGCCTCGTGGGAAGCCTCGAGGGAAAGCCTGATCCTTGATCCACGGGAAGGGAAGCGTGACACTGCTGCTACAGCTCGGGAGGAAAGCGCATGTGCATGACCCCAATCCAGACGAGGACTGACTCCCCTGGGGAGACTCCAGAACTACCCCAAGATCCATGTCAGCACTGGAGAGGAATCCTCAGGTTCTGGCACAAACTCCACTCATTTCTTAGGCCCTGGCATCGACGTGAGAGGATCCTGAGAGGCCCCCGAGCAACTCGCATGGGGACTGGCCTCTCCTGAGGCCACCCAGAGCGGGTCCCTGAGGTCCCCGTCGTAATTCAGAGCACCTGCCGCAACTCGAGAAAATCCAAGAGGTACTACGCTCCAGGCGAGATGAGGCCCATTCGTGCTGAGGCGTCTCGAGGCTAAAAAGACCTAACCTCTGGAACTTCCAAATGGTCCTTCACACACTTGCTGCAATCAAGATCTTGCCCGACATACCGTCTCCACTCCAGAGGAAGCACGAGAGTCCCGCCACATCCAGGGAGCCCCGTTTCCGACTCCTAGCTCGAGAGGAGGGATCTTTTCCCTGCGTAGTTGGGAAAGAATTCCCGGCGTTCCCGTCGCATCTCAAGAGGAGGCACTCTCCACAGGAAAGGCGAGAGGAACTCCAGGGTCGTGCCACATTCCCAGAGTCCCCAGATGTCTCAGTCCATTCCAGGGAAACCTGTTTTCCCCTGCAATGCCTCGACTTTCAAACCGAGGATCGACTCACACCACGGTGGCACGTGGGACAGCCCTGTGGAAAGCCTCGTGGGAAAGCCTCGTGGGAAAGCCTCGAGGGAAAGCCCCTGATCCCTTGATCCACGTGAAGGTAATCGTGACACTGCTGCTACAGCTCGGGAGGAAAGCGCACGTGCATGCCTCACTCGAGACAAGGACTGACTCCACTGAGGAGACTCCAGAATACCCCAAGATCCATGTCAGCACTGGTGAGAATGCTCCGGTTCCGGCACTGACTCCACACAAGATCTTAGGCCGGGCATCGACAGGAGAGGAAGCCTGAGAGGCCCCGAGCAACTCGCATGGGGACTGGCATTTCCTGAGTCCAACAGAGCGGGTCCCTGAGGTCCCCATCGTCAGTCTAGAGCACCTGCCGCAACTCGAGAAAATCCAGGAGGTTTCCCCTCCAGCGAGATGAGGCCCATTTCCGCTAAGGCGTCTCCAGGCAAATCACACCTAACCTCTGGAACTTTCAAAGGGTCCTTCACACCCTTGCTGCAACTCAAGAAGTTCCCCGACATACCCGTCTCCACTCGAGAGGAAGCACGAGATTCCCGCCCACATTCAGAGGAGCCCCGTTTCCGCCTCCTAGGTCGAAAAGGAGGCATCTTTTCCCTGCGTGGTCGGAAAGAATTCACGGCGGTCCCGTCGCAATTCAAGAGGAGGCGCTCTCCACAGGAAAGGCGAGAGGAACTCCAGGGTCGTGCCACCATTCCCAGAGGCCCCCAGATGTCTCAGTCCATTCCAGGGAAACCTGTTTTCCCTGCACTGCCTCGACTTTCAAGCCGAGGAAACTCACACCACGGTGGCACGTGGGACAGCCCTGTGGGTTAGCCTCGTGGGAAAGCCTCGAGGAAAGCCTAGAGGGTAAGCACAGATCCCTTGATCCAAGCGAAGGGAAGCATGACACTGCTGCTACAGCTCGGAGGAAATCGCACGTGCATGCCCACTCGAGACGAGGACTGACTCCCCTGGGGAGACTCCAGAAGTAACCCAAGATCCATGTCAGCACTGGAGAGGAATCCTCAGGTTCCAGCACCGACTCCGCACAAGGTCTTATGCCCCGGCATGGACGGGTGAGGAATCCCGAGAGGCCCCGAGCAACTCGCATGGGGAATGGCCTTTCCTGAGGCCACCAGAGCGGGTCCCTGATCCCCTTCGTAAGACGAGAGCACCTGCCGCAACTCGAGAAAATCCAGGAGGTTCTCCCCTCCAGGCGAGATGAGGCCCATTTCCGCTGAGGCGTCTCGAGGCTAATCACATCTAACCTCTGGAACTTCCAAAGGGTCCTTCACACCTTGCTGCAACTCAAGAAGTTCCCCGACATACCCGTCTCCACTCGATAGGAAGCCCGAGAGTCCTGCCCACATCCAGAGGAGCCCGTTACCGCCTCCTAGCTCGAGAGGAGGGATCCCTTCCCTGTGTGTTCGGGAATGAATTCCCGGCATTCCCGTCGCATCGCAAAAGGAGGCGCTCTCCACAGGAAAAGCGAGAGGAACTCCAGGGTCATGCCACCATTCCCAGTGTCCCCAGATGTCTCAGTCCATTCCAGGGAAAACTGTTTTCCCTGAACTGCCTCGACATTCAAGCCGAGGATCGACTCACACCACAGTGGCACGTCGCACAGCCCTGTGGGAAAGCCTCCTTGGAAAGCTTCGTGGGAAAGCCTCGAGGGAAAGCCACAGATCCCTTGATCCACTAGGAAGAGAAGCGCGAAACTGTGGCTACAGCTCGGGAGGAAAGCGCACGTGCATGCCCCACTCGACACGAGGACTGACTCCCCTGGGGAGACTCCAGAAGTATCCCAAGATCCATGTCAGCACTGGAGAGGAATCCTCAGGTTCCGGCACCGACTCCACACAAGATCTTAGGCCCCGCATAGACGGGAGAGGAATCCCGAGAGGTCCCGAGAAACTCGCATGGGACTGGCCTTTCCTGAGGCCACCAGAGCGGGTCCCTGAGGTCCCGTCGTAAGTTGAGAGCACTTTCCGCAACTTGAGAAAATCCAGGAGGTTCCCTCCTCCAGGCAAGATGAGGCCATTTCTGCTCAGGCGTCTCGAGGCTAATCACAACCTAACCTCTGGAACTTCCAAAGGGTTCTTCACAACCCTTGCTGCAACTGAAGAAGTTCCCCGACATACCCGTCTCACCTGAGAGGAAGCACGAGAGTTCTGCACACATCCAGAGGAGCCCCGTTTCCGACTACTAGCTCGAGAGGAGGGATCCTTTCCCTGCGTGGTGGGGAAAGAATTCCCGGCGTTACCGTCGCAACTCAAGAGGAGGCGCTCTCCACAGGAAAGGCGAGAGGAATTCCAGGGTCGTGCCACCATTCCCAGAGTCCCCCAGATGTCTCAGTCCATTACAGGGAAACCTGTTTTCCTGCACTTCCTCGACTTTCAAGCCGAGGATCGACTCACACCACGGTGGCACGTGGGACAGCCCTGTGGGAAAGCCTCGTGAAAGCCTCGAGGGAAAGCCCCTGATCCATTGATCCACGTGAAGGGAAGCGTGACACTGCTGCTAGAGCTCGGGAGGAGAGCACACGTGAATGCCCCACTCGAGACGAGGACTGACTCCCTGGGGAGACTCTCTAGACGTACCAAAAGATTCATGTCAGCACTGGAGAGGTATCCTCAGTTTCCGTCACCAACTTCACACAAGATCTTAGGCCCGGCCTCGACGGGAGCGGAATCCCGAGAGGCCCCCGAGCAACTCGCATGGGACCTGGCCTTTACTGAGGCCACCACAGCGGGTCCCTGAGGTCCCCGTCGTAAGTCGAGAGCACTTGCTGCAACTCGAGAAATCCAGGAGGTTCTCCCTCCAGGCAGATGAGGCCCATTTTTGCTGAGGCGTCTGTAGTCTAAACACATCTAACCTCTGCAACTTCCAAAGGGTCTTCCTACCCTTGCTGCAACTCAAGAAGTTCCCCGACATACCCGTCTCCACTCGAGAGGAAGCACGAGAGTCCCGCCCAAATCCAGAGGAGCCCCGTTTCCGCCCCCTAGCTCGAGAGGAGGGATCGTTTCCTGCGTGGTGCGCGAAAGAATTCGTGGAGTTCCCATCGCATCTCAAGGGGAGCGCTCTCCACAGGAAAGGCGAGAGGAACTCCAGGGTCATGCCACCATTTCCCAGAGTCCCCCAAGATGTCTCATTACATTCCAGGGAAACCTGTTTTCCCTGCACTGCCTCGACTTTCAAGCCGAGGATCGACTCACACCCGGTGGCACGTGGGACAGCCCTGTGGGAAGCCTCGTGGGAAAGCCTCGTGTAAAGCCTCGAGGGATAGCCACAGATCCCTTGATCCACGCGAAGGGAAGCGCGACACTGCTGCTACAGCTCGGTAGGAAAGCGCACGTGCATGCCCCCCCCTCGAGACGAGGACTGACTCCCCTTGGTAGACTCCAGAAGTACCCCAAGATCCATGTCAGCACTGGAGAGGAATCCTCAGGTTCCGGCACCCACTCCACACAAATCTTAGGCCCGGCAAAGACGGGAGAGGATTCCCGAGAGGCCCCCGAGCAAATCGCATGGGGACTGGCCTTTCCTGAGGCCACCAAAGCGGGTTCCTGATGTTCCCATCGTAGGTCGAAAGCACCTGCTGCAACTTGAGAAAATCCAGGAGGTTCCCCTCCAGGCGAGATGAGGCCCATTTCCGCTGAGGCGTTTCGAGGCTAATCACACCTAACCTCTGGAACTTCCAAAGGGTCCTCACACCCTTGCTGCAACTCAAGAAGTTCCCCGACATACCCGTCTCCACTCGAGAGGAAGTACGTGAGTCCCGCCCACATCCAGAGGAGCCC
>NW_017207058.1:0-4594 GCF_001704415.2 Capra hircus | reverse complement strand
CCATCGATGCGCGGCCTAAGACCTTGTGTGGACGTCGGTGCCGGAACCTGAGGATTCCTCTCCAGTGTTGACATGGATCTTGGGTACTTCCTGAGTCTCCCCTGTGGAGTCAGTCCTCGTCCGAGTGGGGCATGCACGTGCGCTTTCCTCCCCAGCTGTAGCAGCAGTGTCACGCTTCCCTTCGCGTGGATCAAGGGATCTGTGGCTTTCCCTCGAGGCTTTCCCACGATGCTTTCCCACGAGGCTTTCCCACAAGGCTGCCCACGTGCCACCGTGGTGTGAGTCGATCGTCGGCTTGAAAGTCGAGGCAGTGCAGGGAAAACAGGTTTCCCTGGAATGGACTGAGACATCTGGGGGGGACTCTGGGAATGGTGGTACGACCCTGGAGTTCCTCTCGCCTTTCCTGTGGAGAGTGCCTCCTCTTGAGATGCGACGGAAATGCCGTGAATTCTTTCCCGACCACGCAGGGGAAGGATCTCTCCTCTCGAGCTAGGAGGCGGAAACGGGGCTCCTCTGGATGAGGGCGGACTCTCGTGATTCCTCTCGAGTGAGACGGGTATGTCGGGGAAATTCTTGAGTTGCAGCCAGGGTGTGAAAACCCTTTGTAAGTTCCAGAGGGTAGGTGTGATTAGCCTCGCGGCGCCTCAGCGGAAATGGGCCTCATCTCGCCTGGAGGGGCGAACCTCCTGGATTTTCTCGAGTTGCGGCAGGTGCTCTCGACTTACGACGGGGACATCAGGGACCCGCTCTGGTGGCCTCAGGAAAGGCCAGTCCCCATGCGAGTAATTCGGGGGCCTCTAGGGCCTCCTCTCCCGTCGATGCCGGGGCCTAAGACCTTGTGTAGAGTCGGTGCCGGAACCTGAGCATTCCTCCCAGTGCTGACATGGATTTTGGGGTACTTTTGGAGTCTCCCTAGGGGAGTCAGTCCTCGTCTCGTTTGGGGGCATGCAAGTGCGCTTTCCTCCCGAGATGGGGCAGCAGTGTCATGTTTCCCGTCGAGTGGATCAAGGAATCAGTGGCTTTTCCTCGAGTCTTTTCCACAAGGCTTTCCCACGAGGCTTTTCCACAGGGCTGTCTCACGTGCCAACGTGGTGTGAGTCGATCCTCGGCTTGAAACTCGAGGCAGTGCAGGGAATACAGGTTTCCCTGGAATGGACTGAGACCTCTGGGGGACTATCAGATTGTGGCACACCCTGGAGTTCCGCTCGCCTTTCCTGTGGAGAGGGCCTCCTCTTGAGATGCGATGGGAACGCCGGAATTCTTTCCCGAGAACACAGGGAAAGGATCCCTCCTCTCGAGCTAGGAGGCGGAAACGGGGCTCCTCTGGATGAGGGGGGACTCTCGTGATTCCTCTCGAGTGGAGACGGGTATGTCGGGGAACTTCTTGAGTTGCAGCAAGGGTGTGAAAGACCCTTTGTAAGTTCCAGACGTTAGGTTTGATTAGCTCGAGATGCCTCAGGGGAAATGGGCCTCATCTCGCCTGGAGGGGAGAACCTCCTGGATTTTCTCGAGTTGTGGCAGGTGCTCTCGACTTACTACGGGGGACCTCACGGACCCGCTCCGGTGGCCTCAGGAAAGGCCAGTCCCCAAGCGAGTTGCTCGGGGGCCTCTCGGGATTCCTCTCCCGTCGATGCCGGGGCCTAAGACCTTGTGTGGAGTAGGTGCCGGAACCTGAGGATTCCTCTCCAGTGCTGACATGGATCTTGGGGTACGGCTGGAGTCGCCCCAGGGGAGTCAGTCCTCGTCTCAAGTGGGGCATGCACGTGTGCTTTCCTCCGAGATGTAGCAGCAGTGTCATGCTTCCTTCGCGTGGATCAAGGGATCTGCAACTTTCCCTCAAGGCTTTCCCACGAGGCTTTCCCTCGAGGCTTTCCCACAGGGCTGTCCCACGTGCCACCTTGGTGTGAGTCGATCCTCGGCTTGTAAGTCGAGGCAGTGCAGGGAAAACAGGTTTCCCTGGAATGGACTGAGACATCTGGGGGACTCTGGGAATGGTGGCACGACCCTGGAGTTCCTCTCGCCTTTCCTGTGGAGAGCACCTCCTCTTGAGATGCGACGGGAACGCCGGGAATTTCTTTCCCGACCACGCAGGGAAATATCCCTTCTCTCGAGCTATGAAAATGAATGGGGGCTCCTCTGGATGAGGGCGGGACTCTCGTGCTTCCTCTCCAGTAGAGACGGGTATGTTGGGGAACTTCTTGAGTTGCAGCAAGGGTGTGAAGGACCCTTTGTAAAGTCAAGAGGTTAGGTGTGATTAGCCTCGAGATGCCTCAGCGGAAATGGGCCTAATCTCGCCTGGAAGGAGAACCTCCTGGATTTCTCGAGGTGCGGCAGGTGCTCTCGACTTACAATGGGGACCTCAGGGACCCGCTCTGGTGGCCTCAGGAAAGGCCAGTCCCCATGCGAGTTGCTCCGGGGCCTTTCGGGATTCCTCTCCCGTCAATGACGGGGCCTAAGATCTTTGTGGAGTCCGTGCCGGAACCTGAGGATTCCTCTCAGTGCTGACATGGTCTTGGGGTACTTCTGGAGTCTCCCCAGGGAGTCAGTCCTCGTCTCGAGTGGGGCATGCACGTGCGCTTTCCTCCCGAGCTGTAGCAGCAGTGTCACACTTCCCTTTGCGTGGATCAAGGGATCTGTGGCTTTTCCTCGAGGCTTTCCCACGAGGCTTTCCCACGAGGCTTTCACACAGGGCTGTCCCACGTGCCACCGTGGGTGTGAGTGGATCCTCGGCTTGAAAGTCGAGGCAGTGCAGGGAAAACAGGTTTCCCTGGAATGGACTGAGAAATCTCTGGCACTCAGGGAATGGTGTCACGACCCTGGAGATCCCTCTCGTGTTTCCTGTGGAGACCGCCTCCTCTTGAGATGCGACCGGAACGCCGGGAATTCTTTCCCGACCACGCAGGGAAAGGATTCCGCCTCTCGATCTATGAGGCGGAAACGGGGCTTCTCTGGATGTGGGCAGGACTCTCGCGCTTCCTCTCGAGTGGAGAGGGGTACGTCGGGGAACTTCTTGAGTTGCAGCAAGGGTGTGAAGGACCCTTTGGAAGTTCCAGAGGCCAGGTTGATTAGCCTCGAGACGCCTCCGCGGAAATGGGCCTCATCTCGCCTGGAGGGGAGAACCTCCTGGATTTTCTCGAGTTGCGGCAGGTGCTCTCGACTTACGACAGGGACCTCAGGGACCCGCTCTGGTGGCCTCAGGGAAGGCCAGTCCCCATGCGAATTGCTCGGGGCCTCTTGGGATTCCTCTCCCGTCGATTCCGGGTGTCTAATATCTTGTGTGGAGTCGGTGCCGGAACCTGAGGATTCCTCTCCAGTGCTGACATGGATCTTGGGTACTTCCGGAGTCTCCCCAGGGGAGTCAGTCCTCGTCTCGAGTGGGGGCATGCACGTGCGCTTTCCTCCCGAGCTGTAGCAGCAGTGTCACGCTTCCCTTCGCGAGGATCAAGGGATCTGTGGCTTTCCCTCGAGGCTTTCCCACGAGGCTTTCCCACGAGGCTTTCCCACAGGGCTGTCCCACGTGCCACCGTGGTGTGAGTCGATCCTCGCCTTGAAAGTAGAGGCTGTGCCGGGAAAACAGGTTTCCCTGGAATGGACTGAGACATCTGGGGGACTCTGGAATGGTGGCTCGACCCTGGAGTTCCTCTTGCCTTTCCTGTGGAGAGCGCCTCATCTTGAGTTGCGACGGAAACGCCGGGAATTCTTTCCCGACCACGCAGGGAAAGGATCCATCCTCTCGAGCTAGGAGGCGGAAACGGGGCTCCTCTGGATGTGTGCGGGACTCTGGTGCTTCCTCTCGAGTGGAGACGGGTATGTGGGGGAACTTCTTGAGTTGCAGCAAAGTGTGTGAAGGACCCTTTGGAAGTTCCAGAGGTTAGGTGTGATTTGCCTCGAGACGTTTCTGCGGAAATGGGCCTCACCTCGCCTGGCGGGTAGAACCTCCTGGATTTTCTCGAGTTTCGGCAGGTGCTCTCGACTTAGGACGAGGACCTCAGGGACCCGCTCTGGTGGCCTCAGGAAAGGCCAGTCCCAAGCGAGTTGCTCGGGGGCCTCTCGGGATTCCTCTACCATCGATGCCGCTGCCTAAGATCTTGTGTGGAGTCGGTGCCGGAACCTGAGGTTTCCTCTCCAGTGCTGACATGGATCTTGGGTTACTTCTGGAGTCTCCCCAGGGGAGTCAGTCCTCGTCTCCAGTGGGGGCATGCACGTGCGCTTCCTCCGAGATGTAGCAGGCAGTGTCATGCTTCCCTTCACGTGGATCAAGGATCTGCAACTTTCCCTCGAGGCTTTCCCACGAGGCTTTCCCTCGAGGCTTTCCCACAGGGCTGTCCACGTGCCACCTTGGTGTGAGTCGATCCTCGGCCTTGAAAGTCGAGGCAGTGCAGGGAAAACAGGTTTCCCTGGAATGGACTGAGACATCTGGGGGACTCTGGGAATGGTGGCACGACCCTGGAGTTCCTCTCGCCCTTTCCTGTGGAGAGCACCTCCTCTTGAGATGCGACGGGAACGCCGGATTTCTTTCCCGACCACGCAGGGAAAAATATCCCTGCTCTCGAGCTATGAGGCGGAAACGGGGCTTCTCTGGATGAGGCGGGAC
>NW_017207057.1:0-4594 GCF_001704415.2 Capra hircus | reverse complement strand
CTTACCGATAATTTTGTTGTTTGTTTGTTTGTCTTCTGGTAAGGCTGGTTCCAGATGGAATTTAGTCTCCTCTCTAGGTAAGAGAACAAAGTTTTCTTAGAATGCAATTTTTGATAACAGACTATGAGTTTCTTTACCTTTCCTTGATTTACAATTGTTTTCATCATCTGTTTTTTTACTTCGGTAAAGTAAATAAGCCTTATTTAAGATTTTGGTACATGTAGGATGGACTAAGCTTTCCCACTTGCAAGTTCCCTTTAACCCTTCAGATTCTTCTCGTGGGACCAAGATCTCACTTTCCTCCAGAGGGACAATCCAAGCTTTTATTAGTTGATCTGCCCTGACATCAGAGTCCATTTGAGCACGAGTTGGCCTATACTTTAGGCATGAAACTATGACTACATAAAAGAAAAGGTGACTTTATGATTCAGGGATGGCCATGATATGCCTTGCACTTCAGAGAAAATGGGTTAAAATGATTTTTTTTCTTCAAAACTGCACAGCCAGTTCTTTCAGCATATGCAATTGAAAACATCTAGTCATTAGGTCAGTTTTCCATTCCAATCCAAAGAAAGGCAATGACAAAGAATATTCAAGCTGCTGCACAACTGCACTCATCTCACACACTAGTAAAGTAATGCTCAAAATTCTCCAAGTTCACATGAACTGTGAACTTCCAAATGTTCAAGAGGGATTTAAAAAATGCAGAGAAACCAAAGATCAAACTGCCAACATACACTGGATCATTGAAAAAGCAAGAGAGTTCCAGAAAAAAAAAAAAAACATCTATTTCTGCTTTATTGACTATGCCAAAGCCTTTGACTGTGTGGATCACAATAAACTGGGAAAAATTCTGAAAGAGATGGGAATACCAGACCACCTGACCCGTCTCTTGAGAAACCTGTATGCCAGGTCAGGAAGAAAGAGTTCGAACTGGACATGGAACAACAGACTGGTTCTAAATAGGAAAAGGAATATGTCAAGGCTGTATAATTGTCACCATGCTTATTTAACTTACATGCAGAGTACATCATGAGAAACACTGGGCTGGAGGAAGCACACGCTGGAATCCAGATTGCTGGGAGAAATATCAAGAATCTCAGATATGCAGATGACACCACCCTTATGGCAGAAAGTGAAGAAGAACTAAAGAGTCTCCTGATGAAAGTGAAAGAGGAGAGTGAAAAAGTTAGCTTAAAGCTCAGCATTCAGAAAACTAAAATCATTGCATCCAGTCTCATCACTTCATGGCAAATAGATGGGAAAACATTGGAAACAGCAGCAGACTATTTTTGGGGGCTTGGAAATCACTGCAGGTGATGGCTGCCTCCATGAACTTAAAACATATTTATGACTTGGAAGAAAAGTGATGACCAAACTAGACAGCATATTAAAAAGCCGAGACGTTGCTTTGCCAACAAAGATCCATCCAGTCAAGGCTATGGTTTTTCCATATGTCATGGATGGATATGAAAGATGTACTATAAAGGAAAGTGACAGCTGAAAATTGGATGCTTTTGAACTGTGGTGTTGGGAGAAGATGCTTGTAGGTCGCTTAGACTACAAGGAGACGCAACCACTCCATCCTAAAGGAAATCAGGTCTGAATATACATTGGAAGGACTAATACTGAACCTGAAAGTCCAATACTTTGGCCACTTGATGTGAAGAGCTGACTCACTTGGAAGTTGCTTTGATTTGCCTGTGAGTGTGGGAGCCCTCCCTGGGCAAAGGGCCTCAGGGGTCACTGCCACTGAATCACGACCTCCAAGCAAGCGCATTCCAGCTGTGTGACATTCAGGAAGCAGGAGACTGGGAAAACTATCTTCCTTAGAGGAAGGAAAGTCATCCACAGAGAGTGTGTTTTCAGGCCTCTCTTTGCAGCAAGTGTTTTGCTTCTCAGACATCAGAGCTGCAGGCTTGCTCTGAGGGCCTCAATTGCAGAGTCAGGGCTGTGTGTCTCACTGCACTTTCCAAGCATTGCAGACACATTCCTAGGTTGGAGCAGTGCTTCCCATGAGAAAGAAGCCTCGGGAGTGCGTCTGAGCGGGCTGAGTGTCATGCTAGGGTCACCTAGTCGAGGGCACCTTGCACATCCAATGGGCCCCAGGCGAGTAGTTATGGACCGGCCCTTCGGTTGAGATATCCCAAAGCAGGGAACAAAGCTAGCTCTGTCCGAAGGAGGAAAACAGCAATGGGATGGATTTTCAAGCAGTGCGGTGGCACGTGGGGCAGCCCTGTGGGAAAGCCTCGTGGGAAAGCCTCGAGGGAAAGCCACAGATTCCTTGATCCACGCGAAGGGAAGCGTGACACTGCTTCTACAGCTCGAGAGGAAAGCGCACGTGCATGTCCCCAATCGAGACGAGGACTGACTCACCTGGGGAGACGCCAGAAGTATCCCAAGATCCATGACAGCACTGGAGAGGAATCCTAACCTTCCGGCAATGACTCCATACAAGGTCTTTGGCCCCGGCATCGACGGGAGAGGAATCCCGAGAGGCCCCCGAGCAACTCGCATGGGGACTGGCCTTTCCTGAGGCCACCAGAGCGGGTCCCTGAGGTCCCCGTCGTAAGTCGAGAGCACCTGCCGCAAGTCGAGAAACTCCAGGAGGTTCTCCCCTCCAGGCGAGAAGAGGCTCATTTCCGCTGAGGCGTCTAGAGGCTAATCACACTTAACCTCTGGAAATTCCTAAGGGTCCTTCACACCCTTGCTGCAACTCAAGAAGATCCCCGACATACCCGTCTCCACTCGAGAGAAAGCACGAGAGTCCCGCCCACAACCAGAGGAGCCCCGTTTCCGCCTCCTTGCTCGAGAGGAGTGTTCCTTTCCCTGCGTGGTCGGGAAAGAATTCCCGGCATTACCGTCGCATCTCAAGAGGAGGCGCTCTCCACATGAACGGCGAGAGGAACTCCAGGGTCGTGCCACCATTCCCAGAGTCGCCCAGATGTCTCAGTCCATTCCAGGGAAACCTATTTTCCCTGCACTGCCTCGACTTTCAAGCCGAGGATCGACTCACACCACGGTGGCACGGGGGACAGCCCTGTGGGAAAGCCTCGTGGGAAAGCCACGAGGGAAAGCCACAGTTCCCTTGATCCACGAGAAGGGAAGCGTGACACTGCTGCTACAGGTCGGGAGGAAAGCGCAAGTGCATGCTCCCACTGGAAACGAGGACTGACTCCCCGGGGGAGACTCCAGAAATACCCCAAGATCCATGTCAGCACTGGAGAGGGATCCTCAGGTTCCGGCACCGACTTCAAACAGGGACTTAGGCCCCGGCATCGACGGGAGAGGAATCCCGAAAGGTCCCCGAGCAACTCATATGGGGACTGGCCTTTCCTGAGGCCACCAGAGTGGGTCCCTGAAATTCCCGTCGTAAGTCGAGAGCACGTGCCGCACCTAGAGAAAATCCAGGAGGTTCTCCCCCTCCAGGCGAGATGAGGCCCATTTCCGCTGAGGCGTCCCGAGGCTAAAAACACCTCAACTCTGGAACTTCCAAAGGGTCCATCACACCCTTGCTGCAACTCAAGAAGTTCCCCGACATACCCATCTCCACTCGAGAGGAAGCACGAGAGTCCCGCCCACATCCAGAGGAGCCCGGTTTCCGCCTCCAAGCTCGAGAGAGGGATCCTTTCCCTGCGTGGTCGGGAAAATTTCCCAGTGTTTCAGTCGCATCTCTAGAGGAGGCGCTCTCCACAGGAAAGGCGAGAGGAACTCCAGGGTCGAGCCACCATTCCCAGAGTCCCCCAGATGTCTCAGTCCATTCAGGGAAACCTGTTTACCTGCACTGCCTCCATTTTCAAGCCGAGGATCGACTCACACCACGGTGGCACGTGGGACAGCCCTGTGGGAAAGCCTCGTGGGAAAGGCCTCGAGGAAAAGCCACAGATCCTTTGATCCAAGCGAAGGGAAGCGTGACACTGCTGATACCGCTTGAGAGGAAAGCGCACGTGCAGGCCCCAATCGAGATGAGGACTGACTCCCCTGGGGACTCAGAAGTACCCCAAGATCCATGTCAGCACTGGAGATGCATCCTCAGGTTCCCGCACCGACGCCACACAAACTCTTGAGCCAGTGTGACACTGCTGCTACAACTCGAGAGGAAAGCGCTCGTGCAGGCCCCCACTCGAGACGAGGACTGACTCCCCTGGGGAGACTCAGAAGTACCCCAAGATCCATGTCAGCACTGGAGAGGAATGCTCAGGTTCCGGCACCGACTCCACACAAGATCTTAGGCCCCGGCATCGACGGGAGAGGAAACCTGAGAGGCCCGAGCAACTCGCATGGGGACTGGCCTTTCCTGAGGCCACCAGAGAGGGTCGCTGAGGTCCCCGTCGTAAGTCGAGAGCACCTGCGGCAACACGAGAAAATCCAGGAGTTTCTCACCTCCAGGCGAGATGAGGCCCATTTCTGCTGAGGCGTCTCGAGGCTAATCATATCTAACATCTGAAACTTCCAAAAGGGTCCTTCACACCCTTGCTGCAACTCAAGAAGTTCCCTGACATACCGTCTCCACTCGAGAGGAAGCACGAGAGTCCCGCCCACATCCAGAGGAGCCCCGTTTCCACCTCCTAGCTCGAGAGGAGGGATCCTTTCC
>NW_017207056.1:0-4594 GCF_001704415.2 Capra hircus | reverse complement strand
CCGAGCTGTAGCAGCAGTGTCACGCTTCACTTCGCGTGGTTCAGGGATCTGTGGCTTTCCCTCGAGGCTTTGCCACGAGGCTTTCCACGAGGCTTTCCCACAGGGCTGTCCTACGTGCCACCGTGGTGTGTTTCGATCCTCGCTTGAAAGTGGAGGCAGTGCAGGGAAAACAGGTTTCCCTGGAATGGACTGAGACATCTGGGAGACTCTGGAATGCTGGCACGACACTGGAGTTCTCTCTTGCCTTTCCTGTGGAGAGTGCATCCTCCTGAGATGCGACGGAAACGCCGGGAATTCTTTCCCGACCACGCAGTGAAAGGATCCCTCCTCTCGAGCTAGGAGGCGGAAACGGGCTCCTCTGGATGTGGGCGGGACTCTCGTGCTTCCTCTCGAGTGGAGACGGGTATGTCGGGGAACTTCTTGAGTTGCAGCAAGGGTGTGAAGGACCCTTTGGAAGTTCCAGAGGTTAGGTGTGAATAGCCCTCGAGACGCCTCAGCGGAAATGGGCCTCATCTCGCCTGGAGGGGAGAACCTCCTGGATTTTCTCGAGATGCGGCAGGTGCTCTCGACTTACGACCGGGACCTCAGGGACCGCTCTGTTGGCCTCAGGAAAGGTCAGTCCCCATGCGAGTTTCTCGGGGGCCTCTCGGATTCCTCTCCCGTCGAAGTCGGGGCCTAAAACATTGTGTGGATACGGTGCCGGAACCTGAGGATTTCCTCTCCTGTGCTGACATGGATCTTGGGGTACTTCTGAGTCTCCCCAGGGGAGTCAGTCCTCGTCTCGAGTGGGGGCCTGCACGTGTGCTTTCCTCTCGAGCTGTAGCAGCAGTGTCACACTGGCTTAAGACCTTGTGTGGCTTCGGTGCCGGAACCTGAGAATTCCTCTCCAGTGCTGACATGAATCTTTGGTGTACTTCTGAGTCTCCCCAGGCGAGTCAGTCCTCCTCTCGAGTTTGGGCATGCACGTGTTCTTTCCTCCCAGCTGTAGCAGCAGTGTCACGCTTCCCTTCCCGTGGATCAAGGGATCTCTGGCTTTCCCTCGAGGCTTTCCCAGGAGGCTTTCCCACGAGGCTTTCCACAGTGCTGTCCCAGGTACCACCGCGCTGTGAGTCGATCCTCGGCTTGAAAGTCGAGGCAGTGCAGGGAAAACAGGTTTCCCTGGAATGGACTGAGACATCTGGGGGACTCTGGGTATGCTGGCACGACTCTGGAGTTCCTCTTGCCTTTCCTGTGGAGAGCGCCTCCCCTTGAGATGCGACGGAAACGCCGGGAATTCTTTCCGAGCACGCAGGGAAAGGATTCCTCCTCTCGAGCTAGGAGCCGGAAATGGGGCTCCTCTGGATGCGGGCGGAACTCTCGTGCTTCCTCTCGAGTGGACACGGGTATGTCGGGGAACTTACTGAGTTGCAGCAAGGGTGTGTGAAAGACCCTTTGGAAGTTCCAGAGGTTAGGTGTGATTAGCCTCGAGACGCCTTAGCGGAACTGGGCCTCATCTCGCCTGGAGGGGAGAACCTCCTGGATTTTCTCGAGTTGCGGCAGGAGCTCTTGACTTACATTGGGGACCTCAGGGACCCGCTGCTGGGTGGCCTCAGGGAAGGCCAGTCCCCATGAGAGTTGCTCGGGGGCCTCTCAGGATTCCTCTCCCGTCGATCCCGTTGCCTAAGATCTTTTGTGGATTCGTGCCGTACCTGAGGATTTCTCTCCAGTGCTGACATGGATCCTGGGGTACTTCTGGAGTCTCCCCAGGGGAGTCAGTCCTCGTCTCGAGTGGGGGCATGCACGTGCGCTTTCCTCCCGTGTTGTGGCAGCAGTGTGGCGCTTCCCTTCCCGTGGATCAAGGATCTGTGGCTTTCCATCGAGGCTTTCCCAGGAGGCTTTCCCACAGGGCTGTCCCACGTGCCACCGTGGTGTGAGTCGATCCTCGGCTTGAAAGTCGAGGCAGTGCTGGGAAAACAGGTTACCCTGGAATGGACTGAGACATCTGGGGGACTCTGGAAATCGTGGCACGACCCTGGAGTTCCTCTTGCCTTTCCTGTGGAGAGCGCCTCCTCTTGAGATGCGACGGGAAAACCGGGAATTCTTTCCCGACCACGCAGGGAAAGGATCCCTCCTCTCGAGCTAGGAGTCGGAAACGGGGCTCCTCTGGATGTGGGCGGGACTCTCGTGCTTCCTCTCGAGTGCAGACCGGTATGTTGGGGAATTTTTGAGGTGCAGCAAGGGTGTGAAGAACCCTTTGGAAGTTGCAGATGTTAGGTGTGATTAGCCTGGAGAGGCCTCAGCGCAAATGGGCCTCATCTCGCCTGGAGGGGAGAACCTCCTGGATTCTCTCGAGTTGCGGCAGGTGCTCTCGACTTACGTCGGGGACCTCAGGGACCCGCTCTGGTGGCCTCAGGAAAGGCCAGTCCCCATGCGAGTTGCTCGGGGCCTCTTGGGATTCCTCTCCCGTCGATGCAGGGGCCTAAGATCTTGTGTGGAGTCGGTGCCGGAACCTGAGCATTTCCTCTCTAGTGCTGACATGGATCTTGGGGTACTTCTGGAGTCTCCCAGGGGAGTCAGTCCTCGTCTCGAGTTGGGCATGCACGTGCGCTTTCCTCCCGAGCTCTAGCAGCAGTGTTACGCTTCCCTTCGCGTGGATCAAGGGATGAGGGGCTTTCCCTCGAGGCTTTGCACGAGGCTTTCCCACGAGGCTTTCCACAGGGCTGTCCCACGTGCCACCGTGGTGTGAGTGATCCTCGGCTTGAAGTCGTGCAGTGCAGGGAAGACAGGTTTCCCTGGAATGGACTGAGACATCTGGGGGACTCTGGGAATGGTGGCACGACCCTGGAGTTCCTCTCGCCTTTCCTGTGGATACCGCCTGCTCTTGAGATGCGACGGGAACGCCGGGAATTCTTTCCGAACACGCAGGGAAAGGATCCCTCCTCTCGAGATAGGAGGCAGAAGAGGACTCCTCTGAATGTGGGCAGGACTCTCGTGCTTCCTCTCGAGTGGAGACGGGTATGTCGGAGAACTTCTTGAGTTGCAGCAAGTGTTTGAAGGACCCTTTGGTAGTTCCAGAAGTTAGGTTTTGATTAGACTCAAGACGCCTCAGCGGAAATGGGCCTCATCTCGCCTGGAGGGGAGAACCTCCTGGATTTTCTCGAGTTGCGGCAGGTGCTCTCCACTTACGACGGAACCTCAGGGACCCGCTCTGGTGGCCTCAGGAAAGGCCAGTCCACAAGCGTGTTGTTCGGGGGCCTCTCGGGATTCCTCTCCCGTAGATGCCGGGGCCTAAGATCTGTGTGGAGTCGGTGCCGGAACATGAGCATTCCTCTCCAGTGCTGACAAGGATCTTGGGTTACTTCTGGAGTCTCCCCAGTGGAGTCGGTCCTCGTCTCGAGTGGGGCCATGCACGTGCGCTTTCCTCCCGAGCTGTAGCAGCAGTGTCACGCTTCCTTTGCGTGGATCAAGGGATCTGTGGCTTTCCCATCGAGGCTTTCCCAAGGGTTGTCACACGTGCCACCGTGGTGTGAGTCGATCCTTGGCTTGAAAGTCGAGGCAGTGCAGGGAAAACAGGTTTCCCTGGAATGGACTGAGTCATCTGGGGGACTCTGGGAATGGTGGCACGACCCTGGAGTTCTTCTCGCCTTTCCTGTGGAGAGCGCCTGCTCTTGAGATGCGACGGGAACGCCGGGAATTCTTTCCCGAACACGCTGGAAAAGGATCACTCCTCTCGAGCTAGGAGGCGGAAACGGGACTCCTCTTGATGTTGGCGGAACTCTCGTGGTTCCTCTCGAGTGGAGACGGGTATGTCGGGGAACTTCTTGAGTTGCAGCTAGGGTGTGAAGGACCCTTTGGAAGTTCCAGGGCTTAGGTGTGATTAGCCTCGAGAAGCCTCAGCGCAAATGGGCCTCATCTCGCCTGGAGGGAAGAACCTCCTGGATTTTCTCGAGTTGCGGCAGGTGCTCTCGACTTACGACCGGCACCTCAGGGACCCGCTCTGGTAGCCTCAGGAAAGTCCAGTCCCATTCGAGTTGCTCGGCGGCCTCTCGGGATTCTTCTCCTGTCGATGCTGGCCTAAGATCTTGTGTGGAGTCGGTGCTGGAACCTGAGGATTCCTCACCAGTGCTGACATGGATCTTGGGGTACTTCTGGAGTCTCCCCAGGGGAGTCAGTCCTTGTCTCGAGTGGAGGCATGAACGTGCTCTTTCCTTTCGAGCTGTAGCAGCAGTGTCGCGATTCCCTTTCGCATGGATCAAGGGATCTGTGGCTTTCCCTCGAGGCTTTCGCACGAGGCTTTCCCACAGGGCTGTCCTGCAGGGCTATCCCACGTGCCACCGTGGTGTGAGTCGTTCCTCGGCTTGAAAGTCGAGGCAGTGCCGGGAAAACAGGTTTCCCTGGAATGGACTGAGACATCTGGGGACTCTGGGAATGGTGGCACTACCCTGGAGTTCCTCTCGCATTTCCTGTGGAGAGCGCCTCCTCTTGATATGCGACGGAAACGCCGGGGAATTCTTTCCCGACCACGCAGGGAAAGGATCCCTCCTCTCGAGGTTTGAGGCGGAAACGGGGCTCCTCTGGATGTGGGCGGGGACTCTCGTGCTTCCTCTCGAGTGGA
>NW_017207055.1:0-4595 GCF_001704415.2 Capra hircus | reverse complement strand
GGAGGGGAGGGCGACGCTCGTGTGCGTCGTGGCGGGAGGGTGGGTGACCCCTGTCACGCGAGCTGGTCTGTCGGCGAGAGGTTTGACCTGAGACGCCCTCGTCACCCCAGGGCGGGAATGAGCCGTCGTGATCGGCCGACACGTGAAACAGCCTTCACCCACGTCGTTCCTGACCGACCCGCTGACTCCTCATTTCTAGGGAGACTCTGGCTTTGGGGGTAGATGCTCGGGAGCGGGGGTTTCCTGAGGCTTGATCACGCCTTTGCGTGTGCCCAAGCCTCCTTCCTCGTGACCTTGGCCATGGGGGGAGTTCCTCACGCTGGTCCCCGCCCCCCCCCGACAGCCTCCCCCCACCCCGCCGCCCCCAGTGTGTGCGTCCCTGTCCCTCTCTTTCTCTTTCCCTTCCTCGCGCCTCGGCCTCTGCCCCTCCTCCCCTCCCCCCCTTCACAGGGACAGGGTGCTTTCGGATGAGTCTGCCTGTTGTGCGTACACCCTTGACGTGACGATGGCTACGGTCTGACCTGTCACGCCTGTCACCTGGGGCGGCGGGGGTGGGGTGGTGGTCAAACATGCTTGGGACGCTAGGGATAGCTTTCTCTGTGGAAGGTGGAAGCCTCCCTTCCGTCCCTCGCTGCAGACAAGCAAACGGACCGAGACGGAAAGCGATGGTGTTTGCCACTTGGGGCATACCTTCCACGGTCTCTGCGGATTGACACGCCACCCACTTCACCGAGCAGATCGTAGGAGCCTTCCCCCAGAGCTCTTGCGAAATTCTTCAGAACGGTCAGTCTTCCGGTCCCGCCGCCATCATCAGGCGAGGTGGAGAGAACCGATGGGAAAGCTTGAGGAATGACTTCTTTCGTGGGGTTGGGTGAACTGAGGAATAGGATGCTGAAGTGGATGCCTGACTTCTTGAGGAAAAAAAGGATTGGGGGCGGGGAGGAGCAGGCGGTCCACTTAGGAGGTCGGGTTGAACGTGGACACGTAAACTGTACGTCAGAACAATCCAAGAGCACCGGGATCCTATGCCAGCACGGGAAAGTAGACGTATGACTTTGCATGAACCTCTGAGGGAAAAGAATCTGAACACCTGAAAAACGAGCATGACTTTGGAACGCCCCTCCCCTCCCCGCGCGCCCTCCCCCCCCCCCCCCCCCCCCGCCCAGACTTCATTTCTGCCATAAGGGTGGTATCATGTGCCTATCTGAGGTGATTTGATCGTTCTCCCGCAATCTTGACTCCCGCTTGCGCTTCATCCAGCCAGCGTTTCTCATGATGTGTACTCAGCCTGTAGGTTAAATCAGCAGGGGGCGATAGACAGCCTTGATGGACTCCTTTCCCTATTTGGAACCAGCCTGTTGGGTTTCCATGTCTAGTTCTAACTGTAGCTTCCTGACCTGCAGAAATACAGATTCCTCCTTTTTTTCTTTTTTTAAATTCCCTAACCTGAGTGAAAAGCGACAGAGACAGAGAGAAGACAGATGGAGGGACGGAACGGACGGCGGCGGCGGGCGGGAAAAAGACAGAAAGAAACATAAAATAATGAAAGGACCTATACCGTTCCACCTGTTGCTTTCCAGATACAAAGAGAAAACAGAGGACCGAAAGGACACAGTGTTGAAACTGTGAATTTGGAAAGACGGACATCCCCTTGGTCCCTTCGTACAACACCCCTGTGGGCAGAAGGGAATCCTTTCTCTTTTTCTCTCGATCTGGTCCTTCCAGACTTCGGAAACTCTCCGTGGAGGATTCTCATCTCCTTGGCGATCGTGATTGCCACAGGTTCCTTAGGGGCCCAGAGGGTCTTTCTGAGAAACGCGGGGATGCACTCCTGGAGACCCGGCTTCCGTCCCTGGCCAGGAAGGCCTCCTGGAGAAGGACATGGCAACCCGCTCCAGGACCCGACCCTGACGTCTAGAAATCCGTCTCCTAGACTGCCTCTCCCTGCGCCGACTGGTGTCTCGAATCCGCTCCAGGGATGAACCTGTGTGTTTCCTTGGTTTCCCTACAAGTGCCTCTGAGGGGAAAGAAAATACCCGATGGCTCGCACCCCAGGCCTGCTTTCCCGGACCCGTCCATCGACATCACGGCCTCCTGTAGAGGAGATACGATCGCCGATTCACTGAACGGAGGATCTGTGCTCAGAAACTCTTTCCACGACATGGAGGCCCTACTACCGAACCTATTTCGTCCTTCCCTCCTTCTGGTTTTTTTTTTCCCCTTCTTTTCTTTTTCTCCCCCTTTTCCTCTCACGTCCATGCACACGCACACGCACAACGTGCCGTCTCTCACGTACACGTGTACGTGCACGCACTCACGCACACAGACACCAGCTCAGCTTTTCCTAGGTTCCAGGCAAGGGACAGAGGAGGGAAAACTGCTAGGGTTCGGAGTAGGCCGCCGTCCCCACCCCACTCCAGCCCACCGCACGTGAACCTCCGTGCCCGATGGAGTGTTTTGGATTCGAGGGACGACAGAGCCGCGGCCGGCGCCAGAGGAACGGTCTGCCCCTCCCTCCTTTTTCTTCTCTCTGAAGGCTGAAAGAGACGGAATCCCAGACCGCCTGACCTGCCTCTTGAGAAATCCGTAGGCAGGTCAGGAAGCCACAGTGAGAACTGGACATGGACGACAGACTGGGTTCCAGATGGGAAAGGAGGACGTCAAGGCTGTATATTGTCACCCTGCTTATTTCACTTCTATGCAGAGGACATCGTGAGAGACGCTGGACTGGAAGACACGCAAGCTGGACTCGAGATGGCCGGGAGAGATAGCGATCCCCTCAGATATGCAGAGGACACCACCCTTATGGCAGAAAGGGAAGAGGAGCTGAAAAGCCTCTTGAGGAAAGGGAAAGAGGAGAGTGAACACAGTTGGCCTAAAGCTCAACATTCAGAAAACGGAGATCATGGCATGCGGTCCCATCATTTCGTGGGAAATAGATGGGGAACCGGTGGAAACAGGGTCAGACTTTATTTGGGGGGGGGGGGGGCGCTCCAGAATCCCTGCAGATGGTGACTGTAGCCATGACGTTCCAAGACGCTGACTCCTGGGAAGAAAAGGGACGACCAACCTAGATAGCATCTTCCAAAGCAGTGACGCGACGTTGCCGACTAAGGTCCGTCTAGTCAAGGCTATGGTTTTTCCTTGCTCACGGATGGATGTGAGAGCTGGACTGTGAAGGAGGCTGAGCGCCGAAATGGATGCTTGCGAACTGTGGTGTTGGAGAAGACTCTCGAGAGTCCCTTGGACTGCGAGGAGATCCAACCAGTCCGTTCTGAAGGAGATCAGCCCTGGGATTTCTTTGGAAGGAATGATGCGAAAGCTTGAAACTCCAGTCCTTTGGCCACCTCATGAGAAGAGTGGACTCACTGGAAACAAACTCGGATGCTGGGAGGATTGGGCGCAGGAGGAGAAGGGGACGACCGAGGATGAGATGGCTGGATGGCATCACGGACTCGAGGACGTGAGTCTGAGTGAACTCCGGGAGATGGGGATGAACAGGGAGGCCTGGCGTGCTGCGACTCATGGGGTCGCAAAGAGTCGGACACGACTGAGCGACTGAACGGAACGGAACTGGAGGCAGGCAGGAATGAAGCCTCCTCCCACGGAGGGGAAGCTGCCAAGGGAAGACGGCTGCTTCGACGCACGTCCGTGATCCTCGCACGCACGAGCGGGGTTTCCTGGGTGACAGAAAAGGAGGAGACTCCTTTGGCCTGACGCGAGGCGAGTGTGTCCTCGGCCACCCTCCCACCCCCCCAGCCCCCTTCCTCCGCACGGTGCCGAAAGGGGCAGTCTCAAGGTGGAGACGTGAATGGGGGGATGGGGATGGGGATGGGGATGGGAAGAGGGGGGGTGGGGCGGATCACCATTCAATGGAGAGAAGCTCGAGGCGAAGTCAAAGGCTCTGACTTGACTGGAAAGCTTTCTGCATTTGAATGAAGCTATCGGACGAGGCCCTGCAGGGGAGAGGGTGGGAGGTGGCGGTGGGGCCCACAGACAAAAGCCCCTGCCTGCCTGCCTGCCTGCCTGCCTGCCTGCCTGCCTGCCTGCCTGCCTGCCTGCCGGCCTGCCGGGCTGAGGAGGCCCTCTGGCGGCGGCGGGTCACGCTCCCGACTCCTGCAGCTCAACTCGATCCCTTCAAGGAAACTCCTGGGGTGACTCCTGTCCAGGGAATCATCCAAATGGGCCTGTTTCTGAAAAAGGCCCGAGTCACAGCTGTGACAGATTCTGTGGATCTCTTGACCTGCACCCTCCCTCCCATCCTGTCAGATCCTTTGGACACGCTTGAAGAGGTCTTTGGCCTCGGCCAGAAAAACAGGCTGAGATAAACAAATACGTTTGGTCTTTTTTTTTTTTTTTTTTTCTTTTGAACAGGGCGAAAACGATGCATGGCCGTGGATTTGAGAGAAACCTGCTCCCCTCGCGCGCCTGAAGGCAGGGAGTTCTCAGCGGGACAGAAATGACATTCAGAAATGAACCGTTTACACTGGTGACTATGCCAGAACAAATAGTAACACCAAACTTTGATAAAGTGCTGTGATTTCCTTCTGGGAGGTTTCAGACCCCTCTCTATTGACCTTTAAGTCGATCATCAG
>NW_017207054.1:0-4596 GCF_001704415.2 Capra hircus | reverse complement strand
GAATTCTTTCCGACCACGCAGGGAAAGGATCCCTCCTCTCGAGCTAGCAGGCGTAAACGGGGCCACTCTGGATATGAACGGGACTCTCGATTCCTCTTGAGTGGAGACGGGTATGTCGGGGAATTTTCTTGAGTTGCAGCAAGAGTGTGAAAGGACCCTTTGGAAGTTCCAGAGGTAAGGTGTGATTAGCCTCGAGATACCTCAGCGGAAATGGGACTCAGCTCGCCTGGAGGGGAGAACCTCCTGGATTTTCTCGAGTTGCGGCAGGTGCTCTCGACTTACGACGGGGACCTCAGGGACCCGCTCTGGTGGCCTCAGGAAAGGCCAGTCCCCATGCGAGTTGCGCTGGGGCCTCTCGGGATTCCTCTCTCGTCGATGCAGGGGCCTAAGACCTTGTGTGGAGTCGGTGCCTGAACCTGAGGATTCCTCTCCAGTGCTGACATGGATCTTGGGGTACTTCTGGAGTCTCCCCTGGGGTGTCAGTCCTCGTCTCGAGTGGGCCATGCAGGTGCGCTTTCCTCCCGAGCTTTAGCAGGCAGTGTCATGCTTCCCTTCGCGTGGATCAAGGGATCTGTGGCTTTCCCTCGAGGCTTTCCCACGAGTCTTCCCACAGGGCTGTCCAACGTGCCATCACGGTGTGAGTCGATCCTTGGCTTGAAAGTCGAGGCAGTGAAGGGAAAACAGGTTTCCCTGGAATGGACTGAGACATCTGGGGGACTCTGGGAATGGGGCATGATGCTGGAGTTCCTCTCGCCTTTCCTGTGGAGAGCGCCCTCCTCTTGAGATGAGACGGGAACCCTAGGAATTCTTTCAGGACCACGCAGGGAAAGGATCCCTCTCTCGAGCTAGCAGGCGGAAAACGGGGCCACTCTGGATATGGGCGGACGCTCGGGTTCCTCTTGAGTGGAGATGGTATGTCGGGGAACTTCTTGACTTGCAGCAAGGGTGTGAAGGACCCTTTGGAAGTTCCAGAGATTAAGTGTGATTACCCCCTAGTTGCCTCAGCCGAAATGGGCCTCATCTCGCCTGAGGGGAGAACGTCCTGGATTTTCTCGAGTTGCGGCAGGTGCTCTCGACTTACGATGGGGACCTCAGGGACCCGCTCTGGTTGCCTCAGGAAAGGCCAGTCCCCATGCGAGTTGCGCTGGGGCCTCTCGGATTCCTCTCCCGTAGATGCAGGGTCTAAGACCTTGTGTGGAGTCGGTGCCGGAACCTGAGGATTCCTCTCCAGTGCTGACATGGATCTTGGGGTACTTCTGAGTCTCCCAGGGGTGTCAGTCGTCGTCTCGAGTGGGGGGCATGCACGTGCGGCTTTCCTCCGAGCTTTAGCAGCAGTGTCACGCTTCCCTTCGCGTGATCAAGGGATCTGTGGCTTTCCCTCGAGGCTTTCCCACGAGGCTTTCCCACAGGGCTGCCCCACGTGCACTATGGTGTGAGTCGATCCTCGCTTGAAAGTCGAGGCAGTGCAGGGAAACAGGTTTCCCTGGAATGGACTGAGAATCTGGGGACTCTGGGAATGCGGCACGAATCCTGGAGTTCCTCTCGCCTTTCCTGTGGAGAGCGCCTCCTCTTGAGATGCGACGGGAACTCCGGGAATTCTTTCCCGACCACGCAGGGAAAGGATCCGTCCTCTCGAGCTAGGAGTCGGAAACGGGGCTCCTCTGGATGTGGGCGGACTCACGTGCTTCCTCTGGAGAAGAGACGGGAATGTCGGGGAACTTCTTGAGTTGCAGCAAAGGGTGTGAAAGACACTTTGGAAGTTCCCAGAAGTTAGATTTGATTAGCCTCGAAACGCCCTCAGTGGAAATGGGCCTCAAACTCGCCTGGAGCTGAGAACCTCCTGGTTTTTTCTAGAGTTGCGGCAGGTGCTCTCGACTTACGACGGGGACCTCAGGGACCCGCTGTGGTGGCCTCAGGCAAGGCCATAACCCACGCGAGGTGCTCGGGGGCTCTCGGGATTCCTCTCCTTCGATGCCGGTGCCTAAGATCTTGTGTGGAGTCGGTGCTGGAACCTGAGGATTCCTCTGCAGTGCTGACATGGATCTTGGTGTACTTCTGGAGTCTCTCAGGGCAGTCAGTCCGCTACTCAACTGGGGGCATGCACGTGCACTTTCCTCCCGATCTGTAGCAGCAGTGTCACGCTTCCCTTCGCATGGATCAAGGGATCTGTGGCTTTCCCTCGAGGCTTCCCACGAGGCTTTCCCACAGGGCTGTCCCACGTGCCACTGTGGTGTGAGTCGATCCTCGGTTTGAAAGTCGAGGCAGTGCAGGGAATAAAGGTTTCCCTGGAATGGACTGAGACATCTGGGGGACTCTGGGAATGGTGGCACGACCCTGGAGTTCCTCTCTATTTTCCTGTGGAGAGCGCCTCCACTTAAGATGCGTTGGGAACGCCGTGAATTCTTTTCCGACCATGCAGGGAAAGGATCAATCCTCTCGAGCTATGAGGCGGAAACAGGGCTCCTCTGGATGTGGGCGGGACACTCGTGCTTCCTCTCGAGTGGAGACGGGTATGTCGTGGAACTTCTTGAGTTGCAGCAAGGGTGTGAAGGACCCTTTGGAAGTTCCAGAGGTTAGGTGTGATTAGCCTCGAGACGCCTCAGCGGAAATGGGCCTCATCTCGCCTGGAGGGAGAACCTCCTGGATTTTCTCGAGTTGCGGCAGGTGCTCTCGACTTACGACGGGGACCTCAGGGACCCGCTCTAGTGGCCTCAAGAAAGGCCAGTCCCCATGCGAGTTGCTCTCGGGCCTCTCGGGATTCCTTTCCCGTCGATGCCGGGGCTAAGATCTTGTGTGGAGTAGGTGCCAGAACCTGAGCATTCCTCTCCAGTGCTGACATGGATCTTGGGTACTTCTGGAGTCTCCCCACGGGAGTCAGTCGTCGTCTCGAGTGGGGGAATGCAGGTGCGCTTTACTCCCGAGCTGAAGCAGCAGTGTCACGCTTCCCTTTGCGTGGATCAAGGGTTCAGGGGTTTCCCTCGAGGCTTTCCCACGAGGCTTTCCCACGAGGCTTTCCCGCAGGGATGTCCCACGTGCCACCGTGGTGTGAGTCGATCCTCGGCTTGAAAGTCGAGGCAGTGCAGGAAAACAGGTTTCCCTGGAATGGACTAGACATCTGCGGGATCTGGGAATGGTGGCACGACCCAGGAGTTCCTCTCGCCTTTCCGGTTGAGAGCGCCTCCTCTTGAGATGCGACGGGAACGCCGGGAATTCTTTCCCGAGCACGCAGGGAAAGGATCCCTCCTCTCGAGCTAGGGGGCTGAAACGGGGCTCCTCTGGATGTGGGCGGGACTCTCGTGCTTCCTCTCGAGTGGAGACGGGTATGTCGGGGAACTTCTTGAGTTGCAGCAAGGGTGTGAAGGACCCTTTGGAAGTTCCAGATGTGAGATGTGATTAGCCTGGAGACGCCTAAGCGGAAATGGGCCTCATCTCGCCTGGAGGGGAGAACCTCCTGGATTTTCTCGAGTTGCGGCAGGTGCTCTCGACTTACGACGGGGACCTCAGGGACCCGCTCTGGTGGCCTCTGGAAAGGCCAGTCCCCTTGCGAATTGCTCGGGGCCTCTCAGGATTCCTCTCCCATCAATGCCGGGGTTAATATCTTGTGTGGAGTAGGTGCCGGAACCTGAGCATTCCTTTCCAGTGCTGACATGGATCTTGGGGTACATCTGGAGTCTCCCCAGGGGAGTCAGTCGTCGTCTCGAGTGGGGAATGCACGTGCGTTTTCCTCCCGAGCTGAAGCAGCAGTGTCACGCTTCCCTTTTGCGTGGATCAAGGGGTCAGGGGCTTTCTCTCGAGGCTTTCCAACGAGGCTTTCCCACGAGGCTTTCCCACAGGGCTGTCCCACGTGCCACAGTGGTGTGAGTCGATCCTCGGCTTGAAAGTCGAGGCAGTGCAGGGAAAACAGGTTTCCCTGGAATGGACTGAAACATCTGGGGTACTCTGGGAATGGTGGCACGACCCAGGAGTTCCTCTCGACTTTCCTGTGGAGAGCGGCCTCCTCTTGAGATGCGACGGGAACACCGGGAATTCTTTCCCGACCAGGCAGGGAAAGGATCCCTCCTCTCAAGCTAGGAGGCCAGAAACGGGGCTCCTCTGGATGTGGGCGGGACTATCGTGCTTCCTCTCGAGTGGAGACCGGTATATTAGGAACGTCTTGAGTTGCAGCAAGGGTGTGAAGGACCCTGTGGAAGTTCCAGAGGTTAGGTGTGATTAGCCTCGAAACGCCTCATCGGAAATGGGCCTCATCTCGCCTGGAGGGGAGAACCTCCTGGATTTTCTCGAGTTGCGGCAGGTGCTCTTGACTTACGACGGGGACTTCAAGGACCCGCTCTGGTGGCCACAGGAAAAGTCCAGTCCCCATGCGAGTTGCTCGGAGGCTCTCGGGATTCCTCTCCCGTTGATGCTGGGGCCTAAGACCTTGTGTGGAGTCAGTGCCGGACCTGAGGATTCCTCTTCAGTGCTGACATGGATCTTGGTGTACTTCTGGAGTCTCCCAAGGGGAGTCAGTCCTCGTCTCGAGTAGCGGCATGCACGTGCGCTTTCCTCCAGAGCTGTAGCAGCAGTGTCAAGCTTCCCTTCGCGTGGATCTAGGGATCA
>NW_017207053.1:0-4596 GCF_001704415.2 Capra hircus | reverse complement strand
CTGGGGGGCGGGGCGGGCGGGGGGCGGGGCGGCTGAGGGCGGGGAGGGAGAGGACCGGACCGAGTCAACAGGGATCCACTCAGGAAACCCGTGTTCCGTGACAACAGCAGTTAAATGGAATAATAACTTTGTGAAGTCGATCAGAAAGGAAATGAAACAAAACCACCAGGCAGGACAGTCAAGTCCTAGAACTGCTCCGGCTGCTTAAAAGTCAGAGGAGGGAGAGGGAGAGGAGGAGGGAGAGGAGGGGGAGGGAGAGGGAAGGGGGGGAGGGGGAGGGGAGGGGGAGGGGGGAGAGAGAACGCATACACATGTGCGTATGCGCGGTCCGTATGGATACGCACGCATATCCGCGTCTACATATACGCGCACCCACGGTATAAACAAAACACGTTCGAAGGCATGCTCACATACACGCACGTGTCTGTGTGCGCACGTGTATGCCTAGGCGTTTCTACTGTGCGTGTACGCTTGCGTGTATATACACAGGCATATATACAGACGCACACGGATATACACAGGCACGAATACACAGGCTCGTATGCGCAGATACGTCGGTATCCATAGACGCACACATACAAATCAAGGCGGACGTGTCCGCGCATACAGATGCACACGTGTGTATACGTGTGTATTACGCACGTGTGGGTGCACGTATATGCGTTCACGTACGTGCATGCTTCCATAGACGCATCTATCCGCGGTGCGTATATGCACACGTGTATGCACACATGCATACGCACATACGGACACATCCACAGACGTCTACGTATCGCGTAGAGAGCCACCCAGACGTACGAGTGTCTATGTGTCGATATCCACACAGGTATCTATCAGTAGACATGCGTGCACGTACGCACATACAGGTGCACGGGTGCGTCTAGAGTGCCTAGACGCAGATGCATGTGCATAGATGCGCACACACGTCAACGCATATGCGAACGTGCGTGTGTATACACACATGTCCATAGAAGTCCGTGTACATGTGCCTAAGTGCACAGATACCCACGTGTCTGTGTAGATGTCTACGTGCGCGCGTGTGAGTATCTAGAGGTGTATCTATGTACATATAGATACTCACAGACACACACGGACGGAAACACACATCCGTGTGTGTGTGTGTGTGTGTGTGTGTGTGTGTGTGTGTGTGTGGTGCGCGCGCGGTATATACGGGAAAGCGCAAGCATCTTGCAAAAGGGGCTTTTCTGTCCAAAACTGATCAAGGCGTCAGACAACTCAGGCTCCAAAAGGGAAACAACCCCCGATGAGCGAAGTGGGCAGGCAGGGGCCCGAGCAGACACCTTCCTTCCAAAGACGGGGAGAGCAGACAGACGCCCGGAAGCACCAGGTAGGACACCAAGCAGCGGCAGGGCTGGGCTGGGCTGGGCTGGGCTGGGGCTGCTGGGGGTGGGGCGGGCTCACGGAAGCACCCCGGGGCGTTTATCTGGACCAGGATCCTTCTCGTTCGGAGGGGAAAGGCCCAGGAGCTGGAATCGCCATCGCGCGACAGCAAGTTCGAAACATCAGAAGACAGTGGCTCCTGATCGATCGAACGCGTCTTTGCTGCCGCTGAGGAACACGTGGGCGGACTCAGAGAGATCACATCTCATCCCCTGGGGCCTCCCAGAGAGAGAAAACCACATCCCTAGGGAAAAGAGTCCTGCGATTCCCTCGGAACACTCCACCAAAGAGTCCCCCTTCGACCCAACCCAGCCACTCCACGGAGTGCCCACGGAGGGGACAAAGAAGCTACGGACGTGTGTATGTGTGGGATCGACCCCCCCCCCCTACCTAGGTAGACATCCGTACACGCAGAAGGAGAGAGCTCTCTGTCTGTGTGCCTACGCCTGTATCTACTCACACACACACACACACACACGCACACAGAGGCATGGGACTCAACCACCAGAAGGGAATGAAATCTCACAGTCTGCAGGAACTTGGAGAGACCTTTCGAGGGGATGATGCTCCATGAAATACCTCAGAGCCGTCGTTTCCATGCAGTACCTACCAAACGAGACACCGTGAACACAACGGAACCAAAGAGAAACAGGCTCCTAAGAGACCACCACGGAACACATGAGGGGTGGCCAGAGGAGGGAGCGGGGGAGACGGTGGCGGGGGTGGGTGGGGAGAGACGAGCGAACGAGCGCCACGGGCGAGGGAGACAGAGGACGGGGCGACCTTCCACCCGGGGAGTCCAGGGGTCACGGCGCGTCACGACACCAGACGTCATCTGCCGTGACACCGCGGTGACGGACGGTCCCTCACTAGATGCATCCTGGTGATCTCTGTGTCATGCGCTGCACTCGGAAACACCGTCGGGACAGCTGAAAAGGAACGGGGAACAACACACGAGGGAAAAAAAAAAAAAAGAGGGGGAAGGAAGCAGGACGGGAGGAAGGAAAGAAGGCGAAAGGAAACGTTGGCCGTCGGTGAGAGGTCCATTTGAGAAGAGCGGGACTTGCGTGTGTGTGGAGGGGCGGGGAGTGGGGAGGCGGGGGAGAAACTAGGGTGAGTAGGAGGACGGGGAGCGGGAGAGGAGAGAGAAAAGGACCGATGGCCTCGAGGGCGAGGGGAGATCAAGGATCCAAAGAGTGGGCAGGACGGTCAGGTGAGCGCCATAGGGAAAGGAAAGGAAGCCAACCCACGAACACCCTCCCCACGGTGGTTGTGTTCAGTCCGAGATCAAGATGTGGGTAGCACGGTGTCCTCCAGCACACAGGGACACACAGGCCTCCCTTGGCGTGGGAGTTCAGGATCACCCTGAAAGCCGAAGCCGTTCTGTTCATCCACGGCTGACAAGTACCATGGTCCCACGACATTCACACATCCTAGCGAACCATCGAAAGACTCTCTCACTCACTCGCCATGAAACACGGAGAGAACAGAAAAGGAGCGACACGACGGTGGCTGGCCGGCCCGGCCGGCCGGCTGGATTCCCATGAGAGTCTGAGGATGGAGCACAGACGTGGACAGAAAAGCATCCGATTCCCTTTGGTCAAGAAGCGGTCTCGCCTTCTGTGCCTGGTGTCTTTCCTACGTCTGGATGATTCCTCCCCCCCACCCCACCCCACCCCCCCGCTCCCAGCTTGAAGGTGCTCTCAAGGTCCCGCCGGAACGCTCTCTCTTCGGAGCGCCCTTCTGAAGGGGAACGTTTTTCTTCCACGTCATCGCCCCCGAGACAGCTTCAGCCTGGCCCTCCCCTCCACCCCCCGCCTCCCTCTCTGCCTCCTGCTCCTCTTCCTCCTCCTCTGAACTCTTGAGCTCTCCTCGCACCGGCCTCTCACCCCACACGGTGGCAGTGTCGGCCTAGGTACGCTCGGCGTCTCTCCTCCCCGCATCCCAGCGGACTGCCACTGGCTCTCGACCGCGTCGTCCTGGGACCATGTGTCCCTGGCCTTTTCTGCGGGTGGGGGAGACCCGGACGGGCCGGGGCCAGGCGGGGTGTGGGGGAGCCTGCATGCGGGGGAAGGGTGGGGCAGAGAGGAGGAGGAGGAGGACGAGGAGGAGGAGGAGGAGGAGGAGGACGAGGAGGAGGAACGACACCACTCCCCAGTGCCAGTGTGTGCCTGTGGCCCGGGAAACAGACGACGCCCCGGGCTGGCTCCGAAAAGGGGATCGGTCACGAGATCGGGCGCGTGTGTTCTTTGCAGAGGCCCTGCAGATCGAACAGGCAGGGGCAAGGATGGGGCTTCCCGCACCGAGCACGGTTCCCCGTCGTGGAAACAGGCGTCTGTCCCACCGGGCGGGGCTTCGGCTCTCGGTGCGATGTCCGCAAGCCGTGGCCGCTGAAACGTGCGCACGCTGGAGCCGCCGCCGTGCAGAGGGAGATCTCATCCGGCTCCTCGTGTCCTTCCAGTGAGCAGGCCGGGATCTCGGGAAGAACAGAAAGCCAGAGAGTCGCACGAACGGAGCGTCACGCTTTCAGAAGCCAAGGGAACCAGAAATGAGGTTCACTCGCGTGTGGGTCTGTCTTTCCACGGGACGAATCCTCTCTTGGAGCAGATGAGGGTTCCGGGGATCCCGTGGAGCAGAGAGGATAGAGAGTCCCCTCAGGTCCCCTGCTCCTCCCATGCACGCGCACGCTCCCCAACGGTCCTAGGAACAGCCTGCCCCAGAGGAGCGTGCTGGCCACAACCCACCTCCACGGAGACGGAGACGGCAGTGTCCGTCCGCGTCAGTCACCCTCGTCCAGAGTCCCCGGGCCGTGTGCCCTCGCCTTCACGCCTGGCACCGTCCGTTCTGTAGGTTTGTGTCGAACCTGCCCGGAGCCCTGTGGCATCGTCCCGGATCAGGGGTTCGGTGGAAAACACCCTGTCCCCCTGCCTCCTCGGCAGGTGGATCCTTCACCACTGGACCACCAGGCAGGGAAGTCCCTTCACAGCCTTCTAAAAGCATCTACCCTGAAACAGTCCACGTCGTCCTCCAAACATCACTGGACCATCACGACGGAAAGGAAGGAAACGATGTGAGTTCAAGAATGTCTTCACTCCTCAGTGCTTCTTGCTTTAGAACCACGAAGGCCTCTCTCTCTCTCTCTCTCTCTCTCTCTCTCTCTCTCTCTCTCTCTCTCTCTCTCTCACACACACACAC
>NW_017207052.1:0-4596 GCF_001704415.2 Capra hircus | reverse complement strand
AAAGTGAAGAAGAACTAAAGAGTCTCCTGATGAAAGTGAAAGAGGAGAGTGAAAAAGTTAGCTTAAAGCTCAGCATTCAGAAAACTAAAATCATTGCATCCAGTCTCATCACTTCATGGCAAATAGATGGGAAAACATTGGAAACAGCAGCAGACTATTTTGGGGGCTTGGAAATCACTGCAGGTGATGTCTGCCTCCATGAACTTAAAACGTATTTATGACTTGGAAGAAAAGTGATGACCAAACTAGACAGCATATTAAAAAGCCGAGACGTTGCTTTGCCAACAAAGATCCATCCAGTCAAGGCTATGGTTTTTCCATATGTCATGGATGGATATGAAAGATGTACTATAAAGAAAGTGACAGCTGAAAATTGGATGCTTTTGAACTGTGGTGTTGGAGAAGATGCTTGTAGGTCGCTTAGACTACAAGGAGACGCAACCACTCCATCCTAAAGGAAATCAGGTCTGAATATACATTGGAAGGACTAATACTGAACCTGAAACTCCAATACTTTGGCCACTTGATGTGAAGAGCTGACTCACTTGGAAGTTGCTTTGATTTGCCTGTGAGTGTGGGAGCCCTCCCTGGGCAAAGGGCCTCAGGGGTCATTGCCACTGAATCACGACCTCCAAGCAAGCGCATTCCAGCTGTGTGACATTCAGGAAGCAGGAGACTGGGAAAACTATCTTCCTTAGAGGAAGGAAAGTCATCCACAGAGAGTGTGTTTTCAGGCCTCTCTTTGCAGCAAGTGTTTTGCTTCTCAGACATCAGAGCTGCAGGCTTGCTCTGAGGGCCTCAATTGCAGAGTCAGGGCTGTGTGTCTCACTGCACTTTCCAAGCATTGCAGACACATTCCTAGGTTGGAGCAGTGCTTCCCATGAGAAAGAAGCCTCGGGAGTGTGTCTGAGCGGGCTGAGTGCCATGCTAGGGTCACCTAGTCGAGGGCACCTTGCACATCCAATGGGCCCCAGGCGAGTAGCTATGGACCGGCCCTTCGGTTGAGACATCCCAAAGCAGGGAACAAAGCTAGCTCTGTCAGAAGGAGGAAAACAGCAATGGGATGGATTTTCAAGCAGTTGCTAAGTCACACCACGTTAGGGCTCCCCGGGAAAGAAATGCGAATTTTGGCCTCTAGGCCCAGTATCCAGATGTGTGCACAGGATATTTTCCCCACAGGATTCAAGAATGTTCCAGACAGACCTAAGCTCACTAGCTCTCTCCTGCAGAGGAAATGAAATATTGTTGCTGAACCACGAAAAGATGCTGGGATTCTTGGCTTATGGAGGAGAAGAATTCAATCCAGGGCCCAAGACGAGGCTTGATTGCTCAGAGCTTTTGTGCAATAGAGTTTTATTAAAGGATAAAGGAGATAGAGAAAGCTTCTGACAGAGACATCACAAGGGGCAGAAAGCGTACCCCTTGCTAGTGTTAGTAATGGAGTTATATACTCTCCAATAAGTTATGACAACGAACAAAAGAATGTCTGAGGTTGTAAAGACTCACTAGACCTACTCCCATAATTGACATTTTAAGATAACAGGATTAGCCAGAAGGTTTTTCCAGAGACCGTCCTCAAGAAGGATGCATGATTGTTATATAATCCTAAGGAATGTAGAGGGAAAAACAGTTTCCTTTCTTCCTCCTTGAGAATTCTAGACCCCTCTCCTTGGGACCTTGAACTTCTTAGAAACCTGCCTTGGCAATGACTCTCTCAGAAACATGATTGAACAGCCGTTTGGAGCTTCCTTTGACTTTCCCTGGAGGGAGGGAGCCCTCCCTGAGCACAGGGCCTCAGGGGCCATGGCCAATGAAAAATAATCTCCCCAGCAAGTGCTTTCAGCCCTGTGTGACTCTCAGCCCACAGGAGGCTGAGAAAACTCTCTTCCTTGGAGGAAGGAAAGGCAGCCCAAGAGTGTGTTTTCAGGCCTGTATCTTGCAGCAAGTGTTTGGCTTGTTAGACAGAAAGACCTGCAGGCCTGTTCCAACAGACTCAATGCCAGAATCAGGGCCTTGTGTCTCCCTGCAGTTTCCTGGCCTTGCAAACACATTCCTAGGTGAGAGCAGTCCTGCCCATGGGGAAGCAGGCTGCGGAGTGTGTCTGAGGGGCCAGGTGTCATGCTGGGGTCACCTGGTCGAGGGCACCTTGCACCTCCAATGGACCCCAGGCAAGGAGTTGCAGGCCACCACCTTGCTTCTGAAATCCCCAAATGGGGAGCAAAGCTCGCTCTGTCAGAGGAAGAAAACAGCAACAGGATGGATTTTCAAGCAGTTGCTAGGCTGTACTGCGTTAGGGCTCCAAGGAAGGAAAATGCGAATTTTAGCCCCTACGACTGGTATCCAGGTGGGCTCCCAGGATGATTTCCCGCAGGATCCAAGAACGTTCCAGACAGACCTGGCTCACTACTCCCTCCTGCAGAGGAAACATGAGAGAACAGCTGTTTGGAGGTTGCTTTGACTTCCCCTGGAGGGTAGGATCCCTCCCTGGTGCAGGGCCTCAGGGGCCATTGCCGCTGAGAAATGCCCTCTAAGCCAGACCTTTCAGCCTTGTATGACTCAGCACGGAGGAGACTGGAAAAGCTCTCTTCCTTGGAGGAAGGAAAGGCAGCCCCAGAGAGTGTGTTTTCACACCTGTATCTTGCAGCAAGTGTTTGGCGTCTCAGACGTCAGACCTCCAGGCCTGCTCCAAGGCCTCAGTTCCAGAGTCAGGGCCGTGTCTCCCTGCATTTTCTGAGCCTTGGAACACATTCCTAGGTCAGAACAGTCCTGCCATGGGGAAGGAGGCTGCGGGAGTGTGTCTGAGGGGGTCGGGTGCCATGCTGGGGTCCAATAGACCCGGTACCTCCAATAGACCCCAGGACAACAGCGTGGGGCTCCCCCTGGCTTCCGAAATGCCAAAGCGAGAAGCAAAGCTAGCTCTATCAGAAGGAAGAAAGAGCAATCGGATGGATGTTCAGGCTGTTGCTGGCACCACTTCAGGGTCCCCCCGAGAGGAACAGGCGCCCTGTGGCCCTAGGTCCGATATGCAGGTTAACACACAGGGTGTGTCCCCATAGGAGCCAAGAATTTTCCTGACAGACCTAGGCTCACTAGAGCTCTCCTACAGGGCAAAGGGGTAGAACAGACTGTGGATGTGACTCTGCCTTTCCCAGCGAGCATGGGGCCCCTACGGCCCGGGCTCCAGGGAAAATTGTCCCTGAAAAATGACCTCCAAGAAGCGCTTTTCCAGCAGGCTGGGATGCAGAGTTCACAGGATGCGGGGAAAGTGATCGTCCTTCAGGGAAGAGGGCAGCCACCCAGTGTGTGTTTGCAAGCCTGTATTTGGAAGAAACTGGTTAGCTCCTTCAAGGGGAGACCTCCAGGTCTGCTCAGAGGACCGAAATTCCAGAGGCAGCACCATGCATCTCCCCTGTCCTTTCTGAGCCTTGGAAAGACATGCCTAGCTTATAGCGGTATTGCTCATGAAGAAGCAGGATGCAGGAATGTGTCAGACATGACTGGGTGCCTTCCTGGGTTCAGCTCCGTGAGGGGCCTTTCCACTCAAAGTAGGTCCCATGCCTCCTTGGGAGGAAGTGGGGCCCGCTTGCCTCCAAATTGCCAAAGGCTGGAACAAAGCTAGTTCTATCAGAGGTAAGAAAAGAGCAATTGGATGGATGTGGAAGCTGTTGCTGGCGCCGCACTGCTTCAGGCCCCCCACCCCTCCGCCCCCGAGAGAAAACAGGCGCCTGTGGCCCCTAGGTCCTGGATGCAGTTTCACACATAGAATGTGTCCCATAGGAGCCAAGAATTTTCCTGACAGACCTAGGCTCACTAGAGCTCTCCTACAGAGCAAAGGGGATGGGACAGATGACTGTGAGTGTGGAGCCGCTCCCTATGGCCCGGGCTCCAGGGGAAGTTGCCCCTGAATAATGACCTCCAAGAAGCGCTTTTCCAACTGGCTGAGACGTGGAGTTCTCAGGATGCAGGGAAAGCGAGTGTCCTTCGGGAAGCAAAGGCAGTCACCTGTTATCATGACTTACTAGAATAGTAGGTACCTTCTCCGGTTGGGCAGAGGCCTTCCCTACCTGATCTGAAAAAGAAAATGAAGTAGCTCGCTGATTTGAGAAATAATTCCCAGACTTGGTTTTCCAACCAGTATAGAATCCGACAATGGCCCTGTCTTTGTAGCCGCGTTAATTAACAGGTATGTGAAGCTCTAAATATCAGTGGAAATTACATACAGCATATAGGCCCCAGTGTTCTGGAATGGTGGAAAGAAACAACCAACTCTTGAAGAGACACTTTCAAAATGGATCATAGAGACTGACTGTACATGGATGGGCTTGCTTCGGCAGACTTACTCATATTACGGGTAACCGCACGTTCCCACAGTTGTTTGTCCTTATGAAATTTTCTATGGGAGACCCCCTCCACAGTGAGGCAGGTGTTAGCAGATTTGCCACAAGTAAGGGGGTGGGATTTCACAGCAGATGGAACAATTAGTAAGGTAATAAATCAGGTAACTAAGTTTGTATAAAAAAGAATATCATTCCCCTTGAGGAACAGATTCATGAATTTGTGCTCAGTGATCAGGTTGTGGCTCAATGACTGGAAACA
>NW_017207051.1:0-4598 GCF_001704415.2 Capra hircus | reverse complement strand
ATCCAGAGGAGCCCCGTTTCCGCCTCCTAGCTCGAGAGGAGGGATCCTTTCCCTGCGTGTTCGGAAAGAATTCCCGGCGTTCTAGTCGCATCTCAAGAGGAGGCGCTCCACAGGAAAGGCGAGAGGAAAACCAGGGTCGTGCCACATTCCCAGAGTCCCCAGATGTCTCAGTCATTCCAGGGAAACCTGTTTTTCCCTGCACTGCCTCGACTTTCAAGCCGAGGATCGACTCACACCACGGTGTCACGTGGGACAGCCCTGAGGAAAAGCCTCGTGGAAAGCCTTCGTGGGAAAGCCTCGAGGGAAAGACACAGATCCCTTGATCCACGCGAAGGGAAGCGTGACACTGCTGCTACAGCTCGGGAGGAAAGCGCACCGAGGCATGCCAGTCGAGACGAGGTCTGACTCCCCTGGGGAGACTCCAGAAGTACCCCAAGATCCATGTCAGCACTGGAGAGGAATCCTCAGGTTCCGGCACTGACTCCACACAAGGTCTTAGGACCCAAGCTTCAACGGGAGAGGAATCCCGAGAGGCCCGCGAGCAACTCGCATGGGGACTGGCCTTTCCTGAGGCCACCAGAGCGGGTCCCTGAGATCCCCATCGTAAGTCGAGAGCACATGCCGCAACTCGAGAAAATCTAGGAGGTTCTCCCTCCAGGCGAGATGAGGCCCATTTCCGCTGAGGCGTCTCGAGGCTAATCACATCTAACATCTGGACTTCCAAAAGGGTCCTTCACACCCTTGCTGCAACTCAAGAAGTTCCCGACATACCGTCTCCACTCCAGAGGAAGGACGAGAGTCCCGCCCACATCCAGAGGAGCCCGTTTCCGCCCCTAGCTCGAGGGGAGGATCCTTTCCCTGCGTGGTCGGGAAAATTTCCCGGCATTCCCGTCGCATCTCAAGTGGATGCGCTCTCCACTGGAAAGGCGAGAGGAACTCCAGGGTCGTGCCACCATTCCCTGAGTCCCCAGATGTCTCAGTCCATTCCAGGGAAACCTGTTTTCTCCTGCACTGTCTCGACTTTCAAGCCGAGGATCGACTCACACCACGGTGGCACGTGGGACAGCCTGTGGGAAAGCCTCGTGAAAAAGCCTCAGGGAAAGCCTCGAGGGAAAGCCACAGATCCCTTGATCCCCTCGATGGGAAGCATGACACTGCTGCTACAGCTCGGAGGAAAGCACACGTGCATGCCCGACTCGAGACGAGGACTGACTCCCCTGGGGAGACTCCAGAAGTACCCCAAGATCCATGTCAGCACTGGAGAGGAATGCTCAGGTTCCGGCACCGGCTCCACACATGGTCTTAGGCCCCGGCATCGACGGGAGAGGAAATGCCGAGAGGCCCCGAGCAACTCGCATGGGGACTGGCCTTTCCTGAGGCCACCAGAGCGGGTTCCCTGAGGTCCCCATCGTAAGTCGAGAGCACCTGCCGCAACTCGAGAAATATCCAGGAGGTTCTCCCCTCCAGGCGAGATGAAGCCCATTTCCGCTGAGGCGTCTCGAGGCTAATCACACCTAAACTCTGGTACTCCCAAAGGGTCCTTCACACCCTTGCTGCAACTCAAGAAGTTCTCGCGACATACCCGTCTCCACTCGAGAGGAAGCACGAGAGTCCCGCCCACATCCAGAGGAGCCCCGTTTCCGCTCCTAGCTCGAAAGGAGGAATCCTTTCCCTGCGTCTTCGGGAAAGAATCCGGCATTCCCGTCGCATCTCAAGAGGAGGCGCTCTCCAAAGGAAAGGCGAAGGAGGAACTCCAGGGTCGTGCCACCATTCCCAGAGTCCCCCAGATGTCTCAGTCCATTCCAGGGAAACATGGTTTTCCCTGCACTGCCTCGACTTTCATGCCGAGGATCGACTCACACCACGGTGGCACGTGGACAGCCCTGTGGGAAACCTCGTGGGAATGGGAAAGCCTCGGGAAAGCCTCATCGGAAAGCCTCAAGGGAAAGCCCTTGATCCCTTGATCCACGCGAAGGGAAGTGTGACACTGCTGCTACAGCTCGGAGGAAAGCGCACATGCATGCCCCACTAGAGACGAGGACTGACTCCCCTGGGGAGACTCCAGAAGTACCCCAAGATCCATGTCAGCACTGGAGAGGAAATGCTCAGGTTCCGGCACCGACTCCACACAAGATCTTATGCCCCTGCATCGAGGGAGAGGAATCCTGATAGGCCCCCGAACACTCTCATGGGGATTGGCCTTTCCTGAGTCCACCAGAGCGGGTCCCTCAGGTCCCCGTCGTAAGTCGAGAGCACCTGCCGCAACTCGAGAAAATCCAGGAGGTTCTCCCCTCCAGGCGAGATGAGGCCCATTTCCGCTCAGGCGTCTAGAGTCTAATCACACCTAACATCTGGAACTTCCAAAGGGTCCTTCACACCCTTCCTGCAACTCAAGAAGTTCCCTGACATACCCGTCTCCACTCGAGAGGAAGCACGAGAGTTCTGCCCACATCCAGAGGAGCCCCGTTTCCTACTCTTGCTCGAGAGAAATGATCCTGTCCCTGCGTGGTCGGGAAAGAATTCCGGCGTTCCCGTTCGCATCTCAAGAGGAGGCGCTCTCCACAGGAAAGGCAAGAGGACTCAGGGTCGTGCCACCATTCCAGAGTCCCCAGATGTCTCAGTCCATTCCAGGGAAACCTGTTTTCCCTGCACTGCCTCGACTTTCAAGCCGAGGATCGACTCACACGACGGTGGCACGTGGGATAGCCCTGTGGGAAAGCCTCGTGGGAACGCCTCGTGGGAAAGCCTCGAGGGAAAGCCAGATCCCTTGATATATGCGAAGGGAAGAGTGACACTGCTGCTACAGCTCGAGAGGAAAGCGCACGTGCAGGCCCCCACTAGAGACGAGGACTGACTCCCCTTGGGAGACTCCAGACGTACCCCAAGATCCATATCAGCACTGGAGAGGAAACCTCAGGTTCCGGCACCGACTCCACACAAGATCTTAGTCCCGGCATCGAGGGAAGAGGAATCCCGAGTGGCCCCCGTGCAACTCGCATGGGGACTTGCCTTTACTGAGGCCACGAGAGCGGGTCCCTGAGGTCCCCGTCGTAAGTCGAGAGCACCTGCCGCAACTCGAGAAAATCCAGGAGGTTCTCCCCTCAGGCGAGATGAGGCCCATTTCCGCTAAGGCGTCTCGAGGCTAATCACACCTAACCTCTGGAACTTCCAAAGGGTCCTTCACACCCTTGCTGCAACTCAAGAAGTTCACCGACATACCCGACTCCACTCGAGAGGAAGCACCATAGTTCCGCCATATCCAGAGGAGCCCCGTTTCCGCCTCCTAGCTCGAGAGGAGGATCCTTTCCCTGCGTGGTCGGGAAAGAATTCCCGGCGTTCCGTCGCATCTCAAGAGGAGGCGCTCTCCACAGGAAAGGCGAGAGGAAATCCAGGGTCGTGCCACCATTCCCAGAGTCCCCAGATGTCTCAGTCCATTCCAGGGAAACCTGTTTTCCCTGCACTGCCTCGACTTTCAAGCCGAGGATCGACTCACACCACGGTGGCACGTGGGATAGCCCTGTGGGAAAGCCCTCGAGGGAAAGCCCAGATCCCTTGATCACGCGAAGGGAAGTGTGACACTGCTGCTACAGCTCGGGAGGAAAGCGCACGTGCATGCCCCACTCGAGACGAGGACTGACTCCCCTGGGGAGACTCCAGAAGTACCCCAAGATCCATGTCAGCACTGGAGAGGAATGCTCAGGTTCCGGCACCGACTCCACACAAGATCTTAGGCCCCGCATCGAGGGGAGAGGAATCCTGAGAGGCGAGCAACTCGCATGGGGACTGGCCTTTCCTGAGGCACCAGAGCGGGTCCCTGGTCCCCGTCGTAAGTCGAGAGCACCTGCCGCAACTCGAGAAAATCCAGGAGGTTCTCCCCTCCAGGCGAGATGAGGCCCATTTCCGCTCAGGCGTCTGAGGCTAATCACACTAACATCTGGAACTTCCAAAGGGTCCTTCACACCCTTGCTGCAACTCAAGAAGTTCCCTGACATACCCGTCTCCACTCGAGAGGAAGCACGAGAGTTCCGCCACATCCAGAGGAGCCCGTTTCCGCTATTAGCTCGAGAGGAGATCCTTTCCCTGCGTGTCGGGAAAGAATCCCGGCATTCCCGTCGCATCTCAAGAGGAGGCGCTCTCCACAGGAAAGGCGAGAGGACCTCCAGGGTCGTGCCACCATTCCAGAGTCCCCCAGATGTCTCAGTCCATTCCAGGGAAACCTGTTTTTCCTGCACTGCCTCGACTTTCAAGGCCGAGGATCGACTCACACACGGTGGCACGTGGGACAGCCCTGTGGGAAAGCCTCGTGGGAAAGCCTCGTGGGAAAGAGGGAAAGCCACAGATCCTTGATATACGCGAAGGGAAGCGTGACACTGCTGCTACAGCTCGGAGGAAAGCGCACGTGCAGGCCCCCACTAGAGACGAGGACTGACTCCCCTGGGAGACTCCAGAAGTACCCCAAGATCCATGTCAGCACTGGAGAGGAAACCTCAGGTTCCGGCACCGACTCCACACAAGGTCTTAGGCCCCGGCATCGACGGGAGAGGAATCCGAGAGGCCCCGAGCAACTCGCATGGGGACTTGGCCTTTCCTGAGGCCAC
>NW_017207050.1:0-18251 GCF_001704415.2 Capra hircus | reverse complement strand
GCACGACCCTGGAGTTCCTCTCGCCTTTCCTGTGGAGAGCGCCTCCTCTTTGGAACGGGAAGCAGGAATACTTACCCGACCACGTAGGGAAAGGATCCCTCCTCTGGACTATGAGGCGGAAACGGGGCTCCTCTGGATGTGGGCGGGACTCTCGTGCTTCCCTCGAGGGGAAACGGGTATGTCGAGGAACTTCTTGAATTGAAGCAAGGGTGTGAAAGACGCTTTGGAAGTTCCAGAGGTTAGGTGTGATTAGTCTCGAGACGCCTCAGCACAAATGGGCCTCATGTCGCCTGAAGGGGAGAACCTCCTGATTTTCTCGAGTTGCGGCAGGTGCTGTGGACTTAAGACGGGGTCCTCAGGGACCCGCTCTGGTGGCCTCAGGAAAGGCCAGTCACCATGCGAGTTGCTCGGGGCCTCTCGGGATTCCTCTCCCGTCGATGCCGGGGCCTTATACCTTGTGTGGAGTCGGTGCCGGAACCTGAGAAAACCTCTCCAGTGCTTACATGGACCTTGGGGTACTTCTGGAGTCTCCCAGGTGAGTCAGTCCTCGTCTCTAGTGGTGCATGTACGTGCAATTTCCTCCAGAGCTGTAGCAGCAGTGTCACGCTTCCCTTCGCTTGGATCCAGGAATCTGTGGCTTTCCGTGGAGGCTTTCCCACGAGGCTTTGCCACGAGGCTTTCCCGACGTTTACCCACTGGGCAGTCCCAGGTGCCACCGTGGTGTGAGTGGATCCTCGGCTTTCAAAGTCGAGGCAGCGCAGGGAAAACAGGTTTCCCTGGAAATGGAGTGAGACATCTGGGGGACGCTGGGAATGGTGGCACGACCCTGGAGTTTCTCTCGCCTTTCTGTGGAGAGCCCTCCTCTTGAGATGCGACGGGAACGCGGGGAATTCTTTCCCCACCACGCAGGGAAAGGATGCCTCCTCTCGAGCTAGGAGTCGGAAACGGGTCTCCTCTGGATGTGGGCGGGACTCTCGTGCTTCCTCTCGAGTGGAGACGGGTATGTCGGGAAACTTCTTGAGTTGCAGCAAGGGTGTGAAGGACCCTTTGGAAGTTCCAGATGTTAGATGTGATTAGCCTCGAGACGCCTCAGCGGAAATGGGCCTCATCTCGCCTGGAGGGTCGAACCTCCTGCATTTTCTCGAGTTGCGGCAGGTGCTCTCGACTTACGACGGGACCTCAGGGACCCGCTCTGGTGGCCTCAGGAAAGGCCAGTCCCATGCGAGTTCCTAGGCGGCCTCTCGGATTCCTCTCCCGTGATGCGGGGCCTAAATCTTGGTGGAGTCGGTGCCGGAACCTGAGGATTCCTCTCCAGTGCTGACATGGATCTTGGGGTACTTTCTGGAGTCTCCCCAGGGAGTCAGTCCTCGTCTCGAGTGGGGCATGCACGTGCGCTTTCCTCCCGAGCTGTAGCAGCAGTGTCACGCTTCCCTTCGCGTGGATCAAGGGATCTGTGGCTTTCCTTGAGGCTTTCCCGGAGGCTTTCCCAGGCTTTCTCACAGGGCTGTCCCACGTGCCTCCGTGGTGTGAGTCGATCCTCGCTTGAAAGTCGAGGCAGTGCAGGGAAAACAGTTTTCCCTGGAATGGACTGAGACATCGGGGTACTCTGGGAATGGTGGCACGACCCTGGAGTTCCTCTCGCCTTTCCTGTGGAGAGCGCCTCCTCTTGAGATGCGACGGGAAATCGGAATTCTTTTTCCCGACCACGCAGGGAAAGGATCCCTCCTCTCGAGCTAGGAGGCGGAAACGGGGCTCCTCTGGATGTGGGCGGGCTCTCGTGCTTACTCTGGAGTAGAGACGGGAATGTCGGGGAACTTCTTGAGTTGCAGCAAGGGTGTGAAGGACCCTTTGGAAGTTCCAGAGGTTAGGTGTGATTAGCCTCGAGACGCCTCAGCGGAAATGGGCCTCATCTCGCCTGGAGGGGACAACCTCCTGGATTGTTTCTAGTTGCGGCAGGTCCTCTCGTCTTACGACGGAGACCTCAGGGACCCGCTCTGGTGGCCTCAGGAAAGGCCAGTCCCCATGCGAGTTGCTCGGGGCCTCTCGGGATTTCTCTGCCGTCCATGCCGGGGCTTAAGACCTTGTGTGGAGTCGGAGCCGGAACGTGAGGATTACTCTCCAGTGCTGACATGGATCTTGGGGTACCTCCGGAGTCTCCCAGGGGAGTCAGTCCTCGTCTCAAGTAGGGGCATGCACGTGTGCTTTCCTCCCGAATTGCAGCAGCAGTGTCACGCTTCCCTTCCCGAGGATCAAGGGATCAGTGGCTTTCCCTCGGGGCTTTCCCATGAGGCTTTCACACGAGGCTTTCCACAGGGCTGTCCCACGTGCCACCGTGGTGTGAGTCGATCCTCGCTTGAAAGTTGAGGCAGTGCAGGGAAAACAGGTTTCCTGGAATGGACTGAGATATCTGGGGCACTCTGGGAATGGTGGCACCACCCTGGAGTTCCTCTCGCCTTTCCTGTGGAGAGCGCCTCTTTTTGAGATGCGACGGGAACGCCGGGAATTCTTTCCCGACCACGCAGGGAACGGATCCCTGCTCTCGAGCTAGGAGGTGGAAACGGGGCTCCTCTGGATGTGGGCGGACTCTCGTGCTTCCTCTCGAGTGGAGATGGGTTTATCTGGGAACTTCTTAAGTTGCAGCAGGGGTGTGAAGGACCCTTTGGAAGTTTCAGAGGTTATGTGTGATTAGCCTTGAGACGCCTCAGCGGAAATGGGCCTCATCACGCCTGGAGGTGAGAACCGGATTTTCTCGAGTTGCGGCAGGTGCTCTCAACTTACAAAGGGCACAATAGGGACCCGCTCTGTTGGCCTTAGGAAAGGCCAGTCCCCATGCGAGTTGCTCGGGGGCCTCTCGGGATTCCTCTCCCGACGATGCCGGGGCCTAAGACCTTGTGTGGAGTCGGTGCTGGAACCTGAGGATTCCTCTCCAGTGCTGACATGGATCTTGGGGTACTTCTGGAGTCTCCCCAGGGGAGTCAGTCCTGGTCTCGAGTTTGGGTATGCACGTGCGCTTTCCTCCGAGCTCTAGCAGCATTGTCACGCTTCCCTTCGCGTGGAACAAGGGATCAGTGGCTTTCCCTCGAGGGTTTACCACGACGCTTTCCACGAGGCTTTCCCACAGGGCTTTCCCTCGTGCAACCGTGGTGTGAGTCGATCCTCGGCTTGAAAGTGGAGGCAGTGCCAGGAAAACAGTTTTCCCTGGAATGGACTGAGACATCTTGGGGACTCTGGGAATGGTGGCACGACCCTGGAGTTCCTCTCGCCTTTCCTGTGGAGAGCGCCTCCTCTTGAGATGCGCCAGGAACGCCAGGAATTCTTTCCTGTCTACGCAGGGAAAGGATCCCTCCTCTCGAGCTAGGAGGCGGAAACGGGGCTCCTCTGGATGTGGGCGGGTCTCTGGTGCTTCCTCTCGTGTGGAGACGGGTATGTCGGTGAACTTCTTGAGTTGCAGCAAGGGTGTGATGGACCCTTTGGAAGTTCCAGAGGTTAGGTGTGATTAGACTCGAGACGCCTCAGCGGAAATGGGCCTCATCTCGCCTGCAGGGGAGAACCTCCTGGATTTTCTCGAGTTTCAGCAGGTGCTCTCCAGTTACGACCGGGACTTATGTAACCCGCTCTGGTCCACTCAGGAAATGCCAGTCGACTTGCGAGTTGCTAAGGGGCCTCTCGGGATTCCTCTCCGGTCGATGACGGGGCCTAAGACCTTGTTTGGAGTCGGTGCCCGAACCTGAGGTTTCCTCTCCAGTGCTAACATGGATCTTGGGGTACTACTGGAGTCTCCACAGGGGAGTCATCTTCGTCTCCAATGGGGGCATGCGCGTGCGCTTTTCTCCCGAGCATTAGGAGCAGAGTCAATTTTCCCGTTGGGTTGATCAAGGGGTTTCTTGTTTTCCCTCGAGGCTTTCCCACGAGGCTTTCCCACAGGGCTGTCCCACGTGCCACCATCGTGTGTGTCGGTCCTCCGCGTGAACGTCGAGGCAGTGCAGGGTAAACAAGTTCCTCTGGAAAGGACTGAGACATCTGGGGGACTCTTGGAATGGTGGAACGACCCTGGAGTTCCTCTCACCTTTCTTGTGGAGCGTGCCTCCTCTTGAGATGCGACAGGTACGACAGGAATTCTTTCCCGGCCAATCAGGGAAAGGATCCCTCACATTGAGCTAGGAGGGGGAATTGGGGCTCCTCTGGATGTGGGTGGTACCCTGGTGATTCCTATGTAGTGGCGACGGGTCTCTCGTGGAACTTCTTGAGTTGCAGCTATGGTGTGAAGGACCCTTTGGAAGTTCCAGAGGTTAGGTGTGATTAGCCTCGAGACGTCTCAGTGGAAATGGGCTTCATCTCGCCTGAAGGGGAGAATCTCCTTCATTTTCTCGAGTTGTGGCAGGTGCTCTCGACTTACGACGGGGACCTCAGGGACCCGTTCTGTTGGCCTTAGGAAAGACCAGTTCCCATGTGAGTTGCTAGAGGGCCTCTCGGGATTCCTCACCGGTAGATGCCGGGGCCCAAGACCTTGTGTGGAGTGGGGGCCAGAACCTGAGTATTCCTCTCCAGTGCTGACATGTTTTTGGGATACTTCTGAAGTCTCCCAAGGGGAATCAGTCCTCGTCTCGAGTGGGGGCATGCGCATGCCCCTTCCTCCGAGCTGTAGCAGCAGTGTCATGCTTCCCGTCGCGTGGATCAATGGATCTGTGGCTTTTCCTCTAGGCTTTTCCTAGAGGCTTTCCCACGAGGCTTTCCCACAGGGCTGTCCCCCGTGCCACCGTGGTGTGAGGCGATCCTCGGCATGAAAGTTTAGGCACTCTGTAAAAACAAGATCCTCTGGAATGGACTGAGACATCTGGGGACGCTTGAAATGGTGGCACGACCATGGAGTTCCTCTCGCCTTTCCTGTGGAGAGCGCCTCCTCTTGAGATGCGACGAGAACGCCGGGAATTCTTTCCCGACCTCGAAGGGAAAGGATCCCTCCTCTCGAGCTATGAGGCGGAAACGGGGCTCCTCTGGATGTGGGCGGAACTATCGTGCTTCCTCTTAAGTGCAGACGGGTATGTCGGGGAACTTCTTGATTTGCAGCAAGGGTGTGAAGGACCCTTTGGAAGTTCCAGAGTTTAAGTGTGCTTAGCCTTGAGATGTGTCAGCGGAAATAGGCTTCATTTTGCCTGGAGGGGAGAACATCCTTGATTTTCTCCAGTTGCGGCAGGTGCTCTCGACTTACAATGGGGACCGCAGGGACCCGCTCTGGTGGCCTCAGGAAAGGCCAGTCAAGATCCAAGACAGCATTGGAGAGGGAGAGACATCACGAGAGGCTCCCGAGCAACTCGCATGGGGACTGGCCTTTCCTGAGGCCACCAAAGCGGGTCCCTGAGGTCCCCGTCGTAAGTCGAGAGCACCTGGCGCAACTCGAGAAAATCCAGGAGGTTCTCCCCTCCAGGCGAGATGAGACCCATTTGCGCTGAGGCATCTCGAGGCTAATCACACCTAACCTCTGGAACTTCCAAAGGGCCTTCACACCATTGCTGCAACTCAAGAAGTTCCCCGACATACCCGTTTCCACTCGAAAGGAAGCACGAGAGTCCCGCCCAAACCAGAAGAGCCCCGTTTCAGCCTCATAGCTCGAGAGGAGGGATCCTTTCCCTGCGTGGTCGGGAAAGAATTCCGGAGTTCCCTTCGCATCTCAAGAAGAGGCGCTCTCCACAGGAAAGGCGAGAGGAACTCCAGGGTCGTGCCACCATTCCCTGAGTCCCCCAGATGTCTCAGTCCATTCCAGGGAAACCTGTTTTCCCTGCACTGCCTTGACTTTCAAGCCGATGATCGACCTACACCACGGTGGCACGAGGGACAGCCCTGTTGGAAAGCCTCGAGGTAAAGCCTCGTGGGAAAGCCTCGAGGGAAAGACACAGATCCCTTGATCCTCGCAAAGGGAATCGTGACACTGCGGCTACAGCTCGGGAGGAAAGCCCACGTGCATGCCCCCACTCGAGACGAGGACTGACTCCCCTGGGGAGACTCCAGAAGTCCCCAAGAAGGTTCCGGCACCAAATCCACACAAGGTCTTAGTCCAGGCATCGACAGGAGAGGAATCCCGAGAGGCCCCCGAGCAACTCGCATGTGGACTGGCCTTTTCTGAGGCCACCAGAGCGGGTCCCTGAGGTCCCCGTCGTAAGTCCAGAGCACCTGCCGCCACTCGAGAAAACCAGGAGGTTCTCCCCTCCATTCTAGATGAGGCCCATTTCCGGTGAGGGGTCTCGAGGCTAATCACACCTAACTTCTGGAACTTCCAAAGGGTCCTTCACACCCTTGCTGCAACTCAAGAAGTTCCGAGACATACCCGTCTCCACTCGAGAGAAAGCACGATTGTCCCGCCCACATCCAGAGGAGCCCCGTTTCCGCCTCCTAGCTCGAGAGGAGGGATCCTTTCCCTGCGTGGTCGGGAAAGAATTTCCGCGTTCCCGTCGCATCTCAAGAGGAGCCGCTCACCACAGGAAAGGCGAGAGGAACTCCAGGGTGGTGCCACCATTCCCAGAGTCCCCCAGATTTCTCAGTCCATTCCAGGGAAACCTGTTTCCCTGCACTGCCTCGACTTTCAATCCGAGGAACGACTCACACCACGGTGGCACGTGGGACAGCCCTGTGGGAATTCCTCATGAAAAAGCATCGTGGGAAAGCCTCAGATAAAGCCACAGATCCCTGGATCCTCGCGAAGGGAAGCGTGACACTGCTGCTACAGCTCTGGAGGAAAGTGCACATACATGCCCCCAATAGAGATGAGGACTGACTCACCTGGGAGACTCCAGAAGTACCCCAAGAATCATGTAAGCACTGGAGAGTTATTCTCAGGTTCCGGCACCGACTCCACACAAGGTATAAGGCGCCAGCATCGACGGGAGAGGAATTCCGAGATGCCCCAAACAACTCGCATGGGGACTGGCCTTTCCTGAGGAAACCAGAGCGGGTCCCTGAGGTCCCCATCGTAAGTCGAGAGCACCTGCCGCAACTCGAAAAATCCAGGAGGTTCTCCCTCCAGGCGAGATGAGGCCCATTTCCGCTGAGGCGTCTCGAGGCTAATCACACCTAACCTCTGGAACTTCCAAAGGGTCCTTCACACCCTTGCTGCAACTCAAGAAGTTCCCCGACATACCCGTCTCCACTCGAGAGGAAGCATGAGAGTCCCGCCCACATCCAGAGGAGCCCGTTTCCGCTTCTAGCTCGAAATGAGGGGTCCTTTCCCTGCGTGGTCGGGAAAGATTTCCCGGCGTTCCCGTCGCATCTCAAGAGGAGGCGCTCTCCACAGGAAAGGCGAGAGGGACTCCAGGGTCGTGCCACCATTCCCAGAGTCCCCCAGATTTCTCAGTCCATTCCAGGGAAACCTGTTTTCCCTGCACTGCCTCGACTTTCAAGCCGACGATCGACCTACACCACGGTGGCACGAGGGACAGCCCTGTTGGAAAGCCTCGAGGTAAAGCCTCGTGGGAAAGCCTCGAGGAAAGCCATAAATCGCTTGATCCACGAGAAGGGAAGCGTGACACTGCTGCTACAGCTCGGAGGAAAGCGCACGTGCCCCCCCACTCGAGACGAGGACTGACTCCCCTGGGGAGACACCAGAAGCCCCAAGATCATGTCAGCACTGGAGAGGAATCCTCAGTTTCCGGCACCGACTCCACACAAGGTCTTAGGCCCCGGCATTGACGGAGAGGAATCCCGAGAGGCCCCCGAGCAACTCGCATGGGACTGGCCTTTCCTGAGGCCACCAGAGCGGGTCCCTGAGGTCCCCGTCGTAAGTCGAGAGCACCTGCCGCAACTCGAGAAAAACCAGGAGGTTCTCCCCTCCAGAGATGAGGCCATTTCCGATGAGGCGTCTCGAGGCTAATCACACCTAACTCTGGAACTTCCAAAGGTCCTTCACACCCTTGCTGCAACTCAAGAAGTTCCCCGACATACCCGTCTCCACTCGAGAGGAAGCACGATGTCCCCCACATCCAGAGGAGCCCGTTTCCGCCTCGTAGCTCGAGATGAGGGATCCTTTCCTTCCGGGGACCAGCGTGAGGAATTCCGCCTATGGCAAAGGTCATGAGGAAGGAGGCTTGGCATGCGCAAAGGCGTGATCAAGCCTCAGGTAACCCCCTGTTCCCGAGCATCGAACCCCAAAACCAGAGTCTGTTTTATGCTCTCACCTACACTTCTGACTTTACGGGGCTCTCCCCCATAACTGTTTCTCTCGGAGAAGAAGTAAACGTGCAGCTTCAAGGCAATAAATATTCTTGGGCATGACAAGAGTGTTTCAGCTTGCCGACTCCTCTGAAGGTTATCTAGCCCACCTTTATAGGTTTGTCCGGCCACATGTGATTGTTTACAGCCTCCCAACCTGAGAGGCATGAGATGTTTTAGACTTACTAAAGGCAAATTATTTTGGGGAGTTAGAAATTATTAGTATAGTTGGTTAGGAATTATATTGGTGAAGGGTTCTTCATTTGTTGTGTCAAAAATTGCTGCTAATTCCCTGCTCTGGGTGGGACAAGGATATTTTAGGTCAAACCTCTCTGCTGACAGACCAGCTTGTGTGACAGGATTATCCATACTGCTGCCACTAGGCACAAGATTGTTTACTGCCTCTCAACTGTAAACAGCACAGAGAGTTTTGGAGTATTTTGAGAGTCTTAATTAGCATAGGACTTTTTCTTCTTGTTGAGTCAATGATTGCCACCAGGCCTCCATATCCTTAGGCACTTGGGAATATATTAATCAATGTATTTGGAATATAGCAAAGGAAATATAGCAGTTTTTGATGTTAGCAATACTAGACTTTTTGAGTTAATGGATTTTCACTTTTGTAATAGATCACTGTACTTTGTTATATATCACTGTGTCCTTTCTATGTAAGAATGTAACTTTATCATATCTTAAGACTAAATAGATCTTAAGGGGAGAATTGATGAAAGGATTTTCATTTGTTAGGCTGATGTTTGCTGATAAATCTCCATGTTCCCTACCCTTATAATGAATATAACTAGTATATAGGAGAAATAAGTATTAACCTTTAAGCATATAGGAGAAATAAGAATTCACCTTTAAGACTAATCATGTTAACCTTGGGTTAAATAAATTCCTTTCTTGATTGTAACTCACTACACCCTCACCCTATAGGAATGTAACTTTATTTGGAGGGTGGTGCCTGGTTTAAGAAAAAACACCCTTGGAAGAAATAAGTTTATTTGGTTATCAGAAAGAAAGGATCATAAAATGTCAGCAGGTCTCATTCATGGCCAGAAGATGATGTAAGATCCCTAAGACCTTTTTTTTATACATTTATGTGAAGCACCTGATTTTGATAAAGGTCAGGATGCCGACTCCTGCGTGACTCTGTATTCATCCCTATGTGTAACAAGAGGTATACAAGCAAAACCAAAAATAAAGAAATCAGATCAGTTTCCGGAAAGACTGATTCCCCCATGTCGCTTCTTTTTTGCTCCCGTTTTTCTGGCTGAATTCTCTACTGGAGGATGGATGCTATTCCACGTAATCCAAGTTATTCAGCCTCTTTTTCTCCAATAATCTTCCTACTACACAATCCATTTCTAATCTCTTTATATCTGGGATTAAATATGTATATTTCCAAAGACGACGACTACGTCCCCACCTTCGAATCACGCTGGATCCACCGGGGCTGGACCACGGACTTTCCCTGCTTGGTCGGGAAAGTATTCCCGGCGTTCCCACCGCATCTCAAGAAGAGGCGCTCTCCACAGGAAAGGCGAGAGGAACTCCAGGGTCGTGCCACAATTCCAAGAGTCCCCCAGATGTCTCAGTCCATTCCAGAGGAACCTGTTTTCCCTGCACTGCCTTGATTTTCACGCCGAGGATCGACTGGCACCATGGTGGCACGTGGGACAGCGATGTGGGAAAGCCTCGTGGGAAAGCCTCGAGGAAAGCCCCATGAGAAATACCTCGAGGGAAAGACATAGATCTCTTGATCCACGCGACGGGCAGCGTGACACTGCTACTGCAGCTCAGGAGGTAAGCGTTCTGCATGATCCCGCTGAGAAGAGGACTGACACCCCTGGGGAGACTCAAGAAGTACCCCAAGAACCATGTCACCACGGGAGAGGAATCCTCAGGTACCGGCCTCGACTTCACACAAGGTCTTAGGCCCCACCATCGACGGGAGAGGAATCCTGAGAGGCCCTAGCCACTCGGATGGGAACTGGCCTTTCCTGACGCCACCAGAGCGGGTCCCTGAGGTCCCAGCGTACGTTGAGAACACCTGCCACAATTCGAGAAAATCCAGGAGGTTCTCCCCTCCAGGCAAGATGAGGCCAATTTCCGCTGAGGCACTCGAGGCTAATCACACCTAAACTCTGGAAATTCCAAAGGTTCCTTCACAACCTTGCTGAAACTCAAGAAGTTCCCCGACATACCGTCTCCACTCCAGAGGAAGCACGAGGGTCCCGCCCACATCCAGAGGAGCCCCGTTTCTGCCTCGGACCTCGAGATGACGGATCCTTTCCCTGCTTGGTCGGGAAAGAATTCCCGGCGTTCCCGTCCCATCTCAAGAGGAGGCGCTCTCCACAGGAAAGGCGAGCGGAACTCCAGGGTCGTACCACCATTCCAAGAGTCCCCCAGATGTCTCAGTCCATTCCAGAGGAACCTGTTTTCCCTGCACTGCCTCGACTTTCAAGCCGAGGATCGACTCACACCATGGTGGCAGGTGGGACAGCCCTGTGGGAAAGACTCTTGGGAAAGCCTTGAAGGAAAGACTTGAGTGAAAGCTACAGATCCCTTGACCACGCGTTAGGAAGCGTGACACTGCTGCTACAGCTCGGGAGGAAAGCGCACGTGCATGCCCACACTCGAGACGAGGACTGACTTCCCTGGGGAGACTCCAGAAGTACCCCAAGAACCATGTCAGCACTGGAGAGGAATCCTCAGGATCCGGCCTCGACTCCACACAAGGTCTTAGGCCCCGGCATCGACCCAAGAGGAATCCCGAGAGTCCCCCTGGCAACTTGCATGGGGACTGGCCTTTCCTGAGGCCACGAGACAGGTTCCCTGAGGTCCCCGTCGTAATTCGAGAGCACCTGCCGTAACTCGAGAAAATCCAGGAGGTTCTCCCCTACAGGCAAAATGAGGCCTATTTCCACTGACGCATCTAGAGGCTAAGCACACCTAACCTCTGGAACTTCCAATGGTTCCTTCACACACTTGCTGCAACTCAAGAGCTTTCCCGACATACCCGTCTACACTCAAAGGAAGCACGAGGGTCCCGCCCACATCCAGAGAAGCCCCGATCCCCCTCGAGGCTCCAAAGGAGAGATCTTTTAACTGCTTGCATTTCCCGAGTCAAAGACCTTGTGTTGAGTTGGGACCGGAAACTGAGGATTCCTCTCCAGTGCTGACGTGGATTTTTGGGTACTTCTGGACTCTCCCCAGGGGAGTCAGTCCTCGTCTCGAGTGGGGAAATGCACGTGGGCTTTCCTCCCTAACGGTGGCAGCAGTGTCATGCTACCCGACGGGTGGATCAAGGGATGTGTGGCTTTCCCTGTAGGATTTCCCATGAGGCTTTCCCACGAGGCTAACACACAGGGCTGTCCCACGTGCCACCGTGGTGTGAGTCGATCCTCGACGTGACAGTCAAGGCAGTGCAGGTAAAAGAGTTTCCTTTGGAATGGACTCAGTCCTCTGGGGGACTCTTGGAATGGTGGCACGACCCTGGAGTTCCTCTCGCCTTTCCTGTGGAGAGCGCTTCCTCTTGATGCGACGGGAATGCCAGGAATTCTTTCCCGACCACGCAGGGAAAGGATCCCTCATCTCGAGCTACAAGGAGGAAAAGGGCCTTCTCTGGATGTGCAAGGGACGCTCGCGCTTCCTCTCGAGTGGACAAGGGTATGTCGGGGAACTTCTTGAGTTGCAGCAAGGGTGTGAAGGACCCTATGGAAGTTCCAAAGGTTAGATGTGATTAGCCTCGAGTCCCTCAGCGGAAATGGGCCTCATCTAGCCTGGAGGGGAGAATCTCCAGGATTTTCTCGAGTTGCGGCAGGTGCTCTCGATTACGACGGGGACCTCAGGACCCTCTGGTGGCCTCAGGAAAGGCCAGTCCCCGGCGAGTTGCTTCGGGCCTCTCGGGATTCCTCTCCCCGATGCCGGGGCCTAAGACCTTGTGTGAGTCGGTGCCGGAACCTGAGGAATCCTCTCCAGTGCTGACATGGATCTTGGGGTACTTCTGGAGTCTCCCCAGGGGAGTCAGTCCTCGTCTCGAGTGGGGGCATGCACGTGCGCTTTCCTCCCGAGCTGTAGCAGCAGTGTCACGCTTCCCTTCGCGTGGATCAAGGGATCTGTGGCTTTCCCTCGAGGCTTTCCCACCTTTCCCACGAGGCTTTCCCACAGGGCTGTCCCACGTGCCACCGTGGTGTGAGTCGATCCTCGGCTTGAAAGTCGAGGCAGTGCAGGGAAAACAGGTTTCCCTGGAATGGACTGAGACATCTGGGGACTCTGGAATGGTGGCACGACCCTGGAGTTCCTCTCGCCTTTCCTGTGGAGAGCGCCTCCTCTTGAGATGCGACGGGAATGCTGGGAATTCTTTCCCGACCACGCAGGGAAAGGATCCCTCCTCGAGCTAAGAGGCGGAAACGGGGCTCCTCTGGATGTGGGCGGACTCTCGTGCTTCCTCTCGAGTGGAGACGGGTATGTCGGGGAACTTCTTGAGTTGCAGCAAGGGTGTGAAGGACCCTTTGGAAGTTCCAGAGGTTAGGTGTGATTAGCCTCGAGACGCCTCAGCGGAAATGGGCCTCATCTCGCCTGGAGGGGAGAACCTCCTGGATTTTCTCGAGTTGCGGCAGGTGCTCTCAACTTACGATGGGGACCTCAGGGACCCGCTCTGGTGGCCTCAGGAAAGCCCAGTCCCCATGCGAGTTTCTCGGGGGCCTCTTGGGATTCCTCTCCCGTCGATGCCTGGCCTAAGATCTTGTGTGGAGTTGGTGCCGGAACCTGAGGATTCCTCTCCAGTGCTGACATGGATCTTGGGGTACTTCTGGAGTCTCCCCAGGGGAGTCAGTCCTCGTCTCGAGGGGGCATGCACGTGTGCTTTCCTCCCGAGCTGTAGCAGCAGTGTCACGCTTCCCTTCGCATGGATCAAGGGATCTGTGGCTTTCCTTGAGGCTTTCCCATGAGGCTTTCCCACAGGCTGTCCCACGTGCCACCGTGGTGTGAGTCGATCCTCGGCTTGAAAGTCGAGGCAGTGCAGGAAAAACAGGTTTCCCTGGAATGGACTGAGACATCTGAGGGACTCTGGGAATGGTGGCACGACCCTGGAGTTCCTCTCGCCTTTCCTGTGGAGAGCGCCTCCTCTTGAGATGCGACGGGAAGGCCGGGAATTCTTTCCCGACCACGCAGGGAAAGGATCCCTCCCTCGAGCTAGGAGGCGGAAACGGGGCTCCTCTGGATGTGGGCGGGACTCTCGTGCTTCCTCTCGAGTGGAGACGGGTATGTCGGGGAACTTCTTGAGTTGCAGCAAGGGTGTGAAGGACCCTTTGGAAGTTCCAAAGTTAGGTGTGATTAGCCTCGAGACGCCTCAGCGGAAATGGGCCTCATCTCGCCTGGAGGGGAGAACCTCCTGGATTTTCTCGAGTTGCGGCAGGTGCTCTCGACTTACGTCGGGGACCTCAGGGACCCGCTCTGGCGGCCTCAGAAAAGGCCAGTCCCATGCGAGTTGCGCTCGGGCCTCTCGGGATTCCTCTCCCGTCGATGCCGGGGCCTAAGACCTTGTGTGTAGTCGGTGCCGGAACTGAGGATCCTCTCCAGTGATGACATGGATCTTGGGGTTCTTCTGGAGTCTCCCCAGGGAGTCAGTCCTCGTCTCGAGTGGGGGCATGAACGTGCGCTTTCCTCCCGAGCTGTAGCAGCAGTGTCACGCTTCCCTTCACGTGGATCAAGGGATCTGTGGCTTTCCCTCGAGGCTTCCCCACAGGGCTGTCCCACGTGCCACCGTGTGTGAGTCGATCCTCGGCTTGAAAGTCGAGGCAGTGCAGGGAAAACAGGTTTCCCTGGAATGGACTGAGACATCTGGGGACTCTGGGAATGGTGGCACGACCCTGGAGTACCTCTCACCTTTCCTGTGGAGAGCGCCTCCACTTGAGATGTGACCGAAACGGCGGAATTCTTTCCGACCACGCAGGGAAAGGATCCCTCCTCTCGAGCTAGGAGCGGAAACGGGGCTCCTCTGGATGTGGGCGGGACTCTCGTGCTTCCTCTCGAGTGGAGACGGGTATGTCGGGGAAATTCTTGAGTTGCAGCAAGGGTTTGAAGGACCCTTTGGAAGTTCCAAATGTTAGGTGTGATTAGCCTCGAGACGCCTCAGCGGAAATGGGCCTCATGTCGCCTGGAGGGGAGAACCTCCTGGATTTTCTCGAGTTGCGGCAGGTGCTCTCGACTTACGTCGGGGACCTCAGGGACCCGCTCTGACGGCCTCAGGAAAAGGCCAGTCCGCAGGCGAGTTGCGCTCGGGCCTCTCGGGATTCCTCTCCCGTCGATGCCGGGCCTAAGACCTTGTGTGTAGTCGGTGCCGGAAGCTGAGGAATCCTCTCCAGTGATGACTTGGATCTAGGGGTTCTTCTGGAGTCTTCCCAGGGGAGTCAGTCCTCTGTCTCGAGTGGGGGCATGCACGTGCGCTTTCCTCCCGAGCTGTAGCAGCAGTGTCACGCTTCCCTTCACGTGGATCAAGGGATCTGTGGCTTTCCCGAGGCTTCCACGAGGCTTTCCCCACCAGGGCTGTCCCACGTGGCCACCGTAGGTGTGAGTCAGATCCTCGGCTTGAAAGTCGAGGCAGTGCAGGGAAAACAGGTTTCCCTGGAATGGACTGAGACTATCTGGGGGACTCTGGAATGGTGGCACGACCCTGGAGTTACCTCTCAGCCTTTCCTGTGGAGAGCGCCTCCTCTTGAGATGAGACGGGAACCCAGGGAATTCTTTCCCGACCACGCAGGGAAAGGATCCCTCCTCTCGAGATAGGAGGCAGAAACGGGCCTCCTCTGGATGTGGGCGGGACTCTCGTGCTTCCTCTCGAGTGAAGACGGGTTAGTCGGGGAATTTCTTGGGTTGCAGCAAGGGTGTGAAGGACCGTTAGGAAGTTCCAGATGTTAGATATGATTAGCCTCGAGACGCCTCAGCGGAAATGGGCCTCATCTCGCCTGGAGGGGAGAACCTCCTGGATTTTTTCGAGTTGCGGCAGGTGCTCTCGATCTACGACGGGGACCTCTGGGACCCGCTCTGGTGGCCTCAGGAAAGGCCAGTCCCCGTGCGAGTTGCTCGGGGGCCTCTCGGGATTCCTCTCCCGTCGATGCCGGGGCCTAAGACCTTGTGTGGAGTCAGTGCGTGAACCTGAGGATTCCTCTCCAGTGCCGACATGGATCTTGGGGTACTTCTGGAGTCTCCCCAGGGGCGTCAGTCCTCGTCTCCATTCGGGGCATGCAGGTAGGATTTCCTCCCGAGCTGTAGCAGGAGTGTCACGCATCCCTTTACGTGGATCAAGGGATCTGTGGCTTTCCCTATAGGCTTTCCCACGAGGCTTTCCCACGAGGCTTTCCCACAGGGCTGTCCCACGTGCCACCGTGGTGTGAGTCGATCCTCGGCTTGAAAGTCGAGGCAGTGGAGGGAAAACATGGACTGAGACATCTGGGGGACTCTGGGAATGGTGGCACGACCCTGGAGTTCCTCTCGACTTTCCTGTGGAGAGCGCCTCCTCTTGAGATGCGACGGGAACGCAGGGAATTCTTTCCCCACCACGCAGGGAAAGGATCAATCCTTCGAGCTAGGAGGCGGAAACGGGGCTCCTCTGGATGTTGGGCAAAGACTCTCGTGCTTCATCTTTGAGTGGAGACGGGTATGTCGAAGGGAAGTTCTCCTGAGTTGCATACCCGTCTCCACTCAAAATGAAGCACGAGAGTCTTTGCCCACATCCAGAGGAGCCCCGTTTCCGCCTCCTAGCTCGAAGGATTGATCCTTTCCCTGCGTGAGTGGGGAAAGAATTCCCTGCGTTCCCGTCGCATCTCAAGAGGAGGCGCTCTCCACAGGAAAGTCGAGAGGAACTCCAGGGTCGTGCCACCATTCCCAGAGTCCCCCAGATGTCTCAGTCCATGTTTTCCCTCCACTGCCTCGACTTTCAAGCCGAGGATCGACTCACACCACGGTGGCACGTGGGACAGCCCTGTGGGAAAGCCTCGTGGGAAAGCCTCGTGGGAAAGCCTATAGGGAAAGCCACAGATCCCTTGATCCACGTAAAGGGATGCGTGACACTCCTGCTACAGCTCGGGAGGAAATCCTACCTGCATGCCCCGAATGGAGACGAGGACTGACGCCCCTGGGGAGACTCCAGAAGTACCCCAAGATCCATGTCGGCACTGGAGAGGAATCCTCAGGTTCACGCACTGACTCCACACAAGGTCTTAGGCCCCGGCATCGACGGGAGAGGAATCCCGAGAGGCCCCCGAGCAACTCGCACGGGGACTGGCCTTTCCTGAGGCCACCAGAGCGGGTCCCAGAGGTCCCCGTCGTAGATCGAGAGCACCTGCCGCAACTCGAAAAAATCCAGGAGGTTCTCCCCTCCAGGCGAGATGAGGCCCATTTCCGCTGAGGCGTCTCGAGGCTAATCATATCTAACATCTGGAACTTCCTAACGGTCCTTCACACCCTTGCTGCAACCCAAGAAATTCCCCGACTAACCCGTCTTCACTCGAGAGGTAAGCACGAGAGTCCCGCCCACATCCAGAGGAGGCCCGTTTCTGCCTCCTATCTCGAGAGGAGGGATCCTTTCCCTGCGTGGTCGGGAAAGAATTCCCTGGGTTCCCGTCTCATCTCAAGAGGAGGCGCTCTCCACAGGAAAGGTGAGAGGTACTCCAGGGTCGTGCCACCATTCACCAGTGTCCCCCAGATATCTCAGTCCATTCCAGGGAAAACTGTTTTCCCTGCACTGCCTCGACTTTCAAGCCGAGGATCTACTCACACCTACGGTGGCCACGTGGGACAGCCCTGGTGGGGAAGCCTCGAGTGAAAGCCACAGATCCCTTAATCCACGTGAAGGGAAGCGTGACACTGCTGCTACAGCTCGGGAGGAAAGCGCACGTTCATGCCCCCACTCGAGACAAGGACTGACTCCCCTGGGAAGACTCCAGAAGAACCCCTAGATCCAAGTCATCACTGGAGAGGATTCCTCAGCTTCCGGCACCGACTACACACAAGGTCTTAGGCCCCGGCATCGACGGGAGAGGAATCCGAGAGGCCCGAGCGCAACTCGCCTGCGGACTGGCCTTTTCTGAGGCCGTCAGAGCGGGTCCCTGAGGTCCCCGACGTAAGTCGAGAGCACCTGCCGCAACTCGAGAAAATCCAGGAGGTTCTCCCCTCCAGGCGACATGAGGCCCATTTCGCTGAGGCGTCTCGAGGCTAATCACACCTAACATTTGGAACTTCCAAAGGGTCCTTCAAACCCTTGCTGCAACTCAAGAATTTCCCCGACATATCCGTCTCCACTCGAGAGGAAGCACGAGAGTCCCGCCCACATCCAGAGGAGCCCCGTTTCCGCATCCTAGCTCGAGAGGAGGGATCCTTTCCCTGCGTGGTCGGAAATGAATTCCCGCCGTTTCGGTCACATCTCAAGTGGAGGCGCTCTCCACAGGAAAGGTGAGAGGTACTCCAGGGTCGTGCCACCATTCCCAGTGTCCCCCAGATATCTCTCAGTCCATTCCAGGGAAACCTGTTTTCCCTGCACTGCCTCGACTTTCAAGCCGAGGATCGACTCACACTACGGTGGCACGTGGGACAGCCCTGTGGGGAAGCCTCGAGGGAAAGCCACAGATCCCTTAATCCACGTGAAGGGAAGCGTGACACTGCTGCTACAGCTCGGGGAAAGCGCACGTTCATGCCCCCACTCGAGACAAGGACTGACTCCCCTGGGAAGACTCCAGAAGAACCCCTAGATCCAAGTCATCACTGGAGAGGATTCCTCAGCTTCCGGCACCGACTCACACAAGGTCTTAGGCCCCGGCATCGACGGGAGAGGAATCCCGAGAGGCCGAGCGCAACTCGCCTGCGGACTGGCCTTTTCTGAGGCCGCCAGAGCGGGTCCCTGAGGTCCCGACGTAAGTCGAGAGCACCTGCCGCAACTCGAGAAAATCCAGGAGCATTTCGCTGAGGGCTTCTCGAGGCCTAATCACACCTAACTCATTGGAACTTTCCAAAGGGTCCTTCACACCCTGCCTGCAACTCAAGAATTTCCC